>NW_007377549.1:148478-190607 GCF_000475195.1 Diaphorina citri | reverse complement strand
ATTGATGAAGAGCTAAACCCTAAAAAAAAAAAAAAAAAGTTTTTCTTTAAAGTTATTAAAAAAGTCATATTTTAACAGTGGTTTGATAATAGTTGCAGTTGTTACACAAAAAGAAAGATTTAAAAATATCGGCCCCATGTGCTTTGATAAAACTTAGTGGTGAGTAGGGTGAATTACTGATGTTAAAAAAAAATGGAAATATTTTTGAAGAGAGGATGTTTTTGCAAGTGCAAATTAAAACAGTGAATTTACCATCGGAAAGACCACAGATGCAATGAAAGGATTAAAAGCAACACTTTTGCTGTGATAAATTGCAAAGTATAGAGTGGAGTTATTTACCAAAAGAATGAGCACTCTCTCCAAGCTTGAAGTGTTAATATTGTTTGCATATTAAATTAATATTTAGGGGACTTTGATATGCAATCCTATTTATAATGTGTGTTGAGCTTTTAATACCAAATAGAGTTGGTTTGAAGAGTAAATTTCCATCTTTTCAAAGCCTCAGGAAAACTCACCATACGTATATCTAAGAGAAACAAAAATTAAAGAATAAAGGTCAAAAGGTAAAAACAACTTTTGATGTAGAAACTGTACACACTCATAATGAAAAAAAAGGTAT
The DNA here is from genome assembly GCF_000475195.1 of Diaphorina citri. NCBI lineage: Eukaryota > Metazoa > Arthropoda > Insecta > Hemiptera > Psyllidae > Diaphorina > Diaphorina citri. The sequence goes on along the minus strand of NW_007377549.1, from coordinate 189,988 downwards.
CATGCCAAATTAAGCTTTAAGTATTTGTGTTCTGGGTTATGATTTAAAATTAATTCAACAGACAATCCAACCAAACACACACACACTACATACAGGACACTACCTGGAATCCTACAAATTCTTTCCTTTTCAATTTTAAGGCTGGACACGGCATTCCACATTAACCATGGTCATCAAAAACTAGCCAACATATTGATAAGTATACATACATATGAGAAGTACAGGCACAAGACCCATCTGAATCTCTACCTATATATCTCAAAGAATTGAAGATACACCGGATGCTGCAAGAATCTACATTCTATAGGGTGTACTCATCAAGAGGATCTACAGAATCTATCCTAGCCACTGGAAGAGGTTTCAAGAACCATTTGAACTTTATTTTGATTGAGATCAACCTGACAATCAAGATATGAACTTCGCACTTGATTGCAAGATAATCCCTTTTGTGGCATGGATTTCACTTGTGGCATGAAACCTCTCTTCAGCATATTGACGAAATTTTGAGATCATTCTAATCCTATTCCGTATTTTACCATTCCTGTATTACCTATTCTTTTTTCATCGATTTCCCAAGACTAATTCTGATGTTGGTTAGAGAGCGGAATGTTTATCTGACGGATAAAATAGAGGTGTACTTTCAACTCTGTACACATTTACCTACTAGTGTGAGCCTTAAATATGATTTTCTTAGTTTAAAGGTATCCCTGAGGTCGTCAGTTGGACAATGTTCTTTCATGGACTGTTCCTTGAAGAGGAATTTAATCTCTATGCTGCCCCCTGTATATTCGTGGCCACGATATTATCTTCTCTATCTCGGAGTAAAGTGTGTTGGGCTTGTTGTTAATTCTTAAGCACAGATACGTGTAATTATGAGCACGAGGGCAGAGCTAATAAATTAACTTAAAAACTTCTCCCTTTCATTCATTCATTCTTCGGACATAAATTCATTGACTAAAAATAAAATCTCTTTTTTTTTCTTTCTTCATTCATTTATTTCGATAAAAAGTTATCCTTAATCTTCGAAATATCCGCTAGTATATTGTAACTTGAAGTCTAGAATGAGTATATCTATAATAGTTACAATGTAGAGAGGTAAATGAATTCGCAGATCGGATGTATTATACGAATTGTGAGATAACGGTGCTGGTACAAATTTTTTGTAAAAATTTTTTTTTTTTTTTTTTTTTTTTTTCAAAACGTGATGAGAGACGACGACTTTATACCTAAGTTGAAAGAAGATTCGTATCAAAAAGTTAACGTTCAAGTCGTTGTGTAAATTGACAAATATATTCAGTGAAACGTCAGGGATAGGGGACTAGGAACAAAATTAAACTTTAACAGGACAGATTACCACAGAGAAACGGTTCTAATAGTGACACATTTATTCCTGGGACGTGAAAGATTCCTGAATTTTAGATTCACTTTTTTTTTCTTTTAACCAATGATTATGTGAAATATCAATTTAAATGATCAAGAGGTATGCTTGTATAATTTTATAAATTAAACTAATACGAGTATTTTCGAAAAAGAAAATACTTGGGATTTATCACAGACTTCACCTAAACAAAAATGTTCGAGTACTCTCAACAGATTCAGCATATTAGCACCGATGAATTTACTAGCAATAATCGTAAATTTCTTGGTCTCCAATCTTAACACTGCTGTCAGTTTTATATGATTATTTTTATTTTTGGTTTGGTTTTTTTAAAATAACTATATTAGTTATCAATGCAATAACGAGGTGTGTCGTGAAACAAAATCTACCACGCAAGCCTGAGATAATCGGTTTGATTCCCACCTTAATAGTAAAAACGTTGAAGTCATAAGCTTGAAGCTCTGAGCTCATGTGGACCTAAGGAGAAGAGAAGAAGGAAATAATTCTAAAGACTAATAAAATAGATACGAACTAGACACTGTGGCATATTAAGTCATTTATTCTTGTTATAATGGCTAATAGAGGTACCCATTCTAATATGCTGATATTATTTATTAAAATATCTTGCGGTTAGCGAAGATAAAACCACTGTGAAGATTGGTTTTATTTATTTTCTTGGCGTACCTATTGATTACAATGGATGTTTGCGAGTAAGAGGATTTAGATAACAATTAAATTATATTATGGTAAATCATAGAGACTTGATATCTCTATCCTAACGCTAGGTTTGGCAGGAAAAACGTATTGCAGACAGTAGACAGGGATCACGGGAGTGTGCCATACTGCCATATTACCGACATAACTATTTATACCTAACTTATGACTATGACTATACTACTCATAGACTCATAGTATTATTTACTCTATGAGGGTAATTTTTGTCTCGGGCTCTCGAAATCGATCTGTAGATCACTAGGATTTTTGAATTCAGCAGATGTAGAAACGTGGACTATGAAGTAGTAGGTATGAACTAGTGACCAATATGCACATTTCTAATCCCTAATGAGAGTTTTATCATCGCATGCTTTGGAGAACTTGTAAAATTGAATTAGCAAGTGAGTACCTACGTGCAAAATAATTATATTTCTTGAATTTGCACATAATTTGCCATGACTGTAATAGAGTATTTCTTTATTTGTGCAATTGAAATAATTCTTAGCACTTTATTAATGACCTTGTCACCGGTGTTGGGAAATATTATACAGGAAAATTAAATCGAATTAAATCCAGGCCAAAACTCAAAACTACGTTATTCAAGGTCAAACTTACCAATACAAGGTCAAACTTACCAATACAAGTAACTTGGGTTTTGGTGACAGCTGTTATTACCCCCAAAAAAAAAATTGTGGCCAGAAAAATGTATGTACTTTTTTACATTTACTTCCGGATAATGCCTCTTGAATAAGGAACTGGGTTGATATTCTTTTGCAGGAAATCAGGACTAAAGAGGTTTTATAAATAATGTAAATATATAATTTTCTAGTAATATTTCCATTATTTATGTACTTGTTCCTAGAGACTAGAGACCTACACACATGTTAATATTGTTACTACATGAGTGCTCGACTGTTCATTCAGTGTTTAGAGGATACAATTGACATGTTGATACAGGTTTTAAATTAAATTAATTAGGAAATAAATACTCATTATTCATTAATACATAATTGAAATGTAATTATTAATTCATTAGGCTAGTTGGTACTCTTGTTAAAACGGTTATTTAGCGGTTTTAAATGTAAAATTCCATACCTGTTGAATGAACCAATAATTTAATATTTTAATTTGGCATAGAAGGCAGAGTTGTACCAAATTAACGGATATTTTTGTGCCATTCTGGTGGTATCAGTATGATGTAACGTATTTTTCATTTTGCCCATCATAATCAATCAATGTTAAGTATTGAAGATGCTTCATTGGAAAACTAAGGTGACCTTAGTAATGTCACTGCTCAATGGAGTGTTTTTTACATAAATAGGAATCTAAATAAGGTATTTGTTTAATCGGAATAAGGTACGAGCTTGTTTAAACAAGAGCTGAGAAATATTTTAATTGAATTATCAACTGGACGTGAAACAAGTAGAGCACTGGGAAGAATTTTACAAATTGGTACCTAGTCCATGCTCAGAAATGAACTTGTCCAAATTAAAATTCTTTGTATCTAATCGGGAATTTAAATTCAACAAGGAATTGTTGCACAAAACAGAAATACTAAGTACCTTACAAGTCTTGTAAAGTGTCTAGGAATATATAAAAACGTTTAGATTTAAGAGAGAAGAACAAGAAGAAGAAGTGAGAGAGAGAGAGAGAGAGAGAGAGAGAGAGCGTAAATGTGCCAAAACCACCAAATTTTTAACACAGATTTGGAGGAGAGAGAGAGAAGAGGTAGTATTATTAGTGGATGTGCCAAAACTACCAAATCTCTTAGTTCAGACAGAGAGTGGAGTTAAAAGGGGGGGAGCGGATTCGTTCTTGGAACAGGTCTGAAACCCCATAGATCACTTTACAAGCAGAATATTATTTTAAGTAAGCCTAAGAGTAGATACATAATCACGGTCCTTGGCTGTTAACTTACATTCCTCCACCTTTCAAATAGACCAACAAGTTAAAGAGATTTGTGTCTACAAGTGGATCTTTGTGTCTCTAAAACTTGTGCATTGTATCTCTGAAGCTGTGAGCTTTTAAGTGGGCATAAATCACATTAGTTAATTGTGTGTGCAACTTGGAAGAAAAAGAAGTAAACCGTAGGTATAGGTACATCTATTGTTTTGAATGAATATGGAGTGTACTGGAACGTATAGGTCTATTGAGTAAATCTTTCATAGTTCTTGGAAAATTATATGCTTCAACTTCATATATATATATATAGGTTATAGAACTTGAGAGCTGGAACTTAATCGAGATCGCGTTTATTATTAGGTACGAAACCCTTGGTACCTTTCTGGAGCTTGTTCCTGAAAGTACCTACATAATTTACACTTCAAATTTCGCAAATTGCGAAATGTTATATCTCTTTATAGAACAGGGCTCTGCTCTAAAATTTCATTATATTAAATGGTGTTATTTTCTGAACAAGCCCTTTTTATCTTGGATTCTTATTATTACATTTGTACTTGGAAGGAACATTTCCTTTGTTAGTGAATGTCCACTGTCCAGTAACCAGTACCCAGAACACCTACATCTGCATCTGCCCCCATGACCCTGTATATCGGTGATATATTACTCTTGTGATTCTGATATTAGTTGTATTCTTAGACTTGTCGGTAACTTGGCAAAGTCGATAAGTAGCTAAAGTTCTCATCAGATAAGAAAATTGCATGACTGTTTACTTTTCCCTTGGTTTTTCAATCATAAAAAACATAACGTGGCATGCCACATTATAGGTACTCTACACATGAAAAACTTTACTTATGTACTTATAATATTAGGTATTTATATGAAAAAATTGAGACGTTTTAAATTTAAGAAAATTTTATGAGTTTGCTTTTGATAGTGTTTGTGTTTTTTTTTATCAATTTAGCCAATGCGCTAAATTGAAACATCACTGAATCTATAGAGTGATTCTAGTTTTGTGTGGGCAAGCCAGTTGCCTGTTGGCTTCATTCACTAAGAGCTAAGAGGTCAAAGTATTTCCATTATAAGGAGACCAGATTTGATATTACCTTAGGCGACTATCACGCCCTTTGCACTTTTGTGACTTGAACATAATATTAATATTCTGCCAGTGATACGGGTAATAGAATATACCTTGTCTAAACTGTCCGAGCAGAACTGAAAACTACTTCCATCCTAGTTTTCAGCGCTTGGAACATTTCGAACCATTGCGAAATATATTATTGAGTCGTATATTTTAGGTTGAAAATCATCCATCTCAGAGAGATTTGATTTAACCTATAGGTACCTAAATCCAAGATGAAGTCAATTAGAAGTTGAAAATGTTGCGTACAAGTGTGAGAAGACTTGGGGACATAAATTTAATCTTATTTTTTGACAAAAAAAAAAAATCAAACCAAGTGAACTGTGAGAGCAGATAAACTCTCAAAGATACAGTTAAGCAAATGGCATGTAACCAAGGTTAGATGGTTAAAAAATATCTTCGAATTTTAAAACTCAAGTCTCGGAGATAGACGATATTTATTGAGATGCTTATATATTTGTGTCACCACTAAACAGCTACAAACCAACTTTTTCTTTTTTGACGTTATAGATAAAATAGTCTATCTTAGACCAAACTTGAGAAGGTTAGATAGGAGACATATAGGATATCCAATATCCTACTAATGGTGTGGCCAAATATTAGTGAGACATTCAAAATTTGAATTGACTTGGACTATGTATATTCGAAACTTTATAAATAAATAACAACTATTGGATATTATGTAGGTCATTTGGTACCTGTTGTGGTCAAGAGTAAATCTGGAAAGTTAGTTTCCGTGGTGAGCTAGCTTGACCCAAGTGTACCTGATGGGTAGAGCGGTGGACTTTAGATCTAGAGGTTGGTGGTTCCAAGCATCCACAGTTGAGGAGAGCACTCTTTTTACTTTAGAACTTAGAACACTGCATTTAGCAAATCAAAAGGTTTGATAAAATTTTGATTGATGTCAACACTATAGACACAGAAGCTTTAAAGTCCCACTTGTCCAGTGACCAGTTGAAAACTATGAAGGTAAAAACACACATAGATTTCAAAATTCCAACATTCGAGGCTCATTTAATAAACAAGAAATTCATAGCATAACAAGGTAGTAACATCTTCTTCAGTACTTGTATTGGTTTGTAAAAATGTCACGTGTAAAGATGTCACTATAGACTCTATAGAGGTATTCAAATTAAAACCGTGCCAATAGTGCAGTTGTTGACGTATTGGATTCATTAAAGAGGAGACTACGGTTCGAATCCAAGAAATGACATAAAAAATTGAGTCAGAGACATGTTATTTTAATCATCAATAACAATTTCAGAGCCGAAGCTACAGTTTATTTTATAAAAACGGTACAACAAAATCAAAATACACAATGTTACAAATAAATTAACAAAACTTACAATGGAAAAATACAAAATATACAAATGAATTTACTATTTTAGGGCCATTTTTTAATAAATTCTCGTGTTTGAGTTATTTAATTTCAAAACCTATGACTGAAGATGTCCAAGCTTCATTTAAGTTTCTGATGTTATCCAAAGGTTGTTCCAAAATTTGGCACTGATGTAGTTTGTATACAAAGCTACAGAACATTTCATAAATGAAATAGGTAGGTTTATTTTGATAAGTAGCTACTTATGTAGGTACTACCGTAGCGAAAAAAAGGTAACTTGGAAAAGTGGTGGCAAGTCTCTAATGTGAAAGTTGTGTTTCCGTCAGATATGACGATTTAGTTTGCCTTGATTTTGTTTTATAACTGTGTAATACAAACATGATTTATATTACGTATTTCATTTGCAGACAATAAATTCAGAGCACACAGTAGGTAATAAGGTCCAATATTTAAAGGAAATGGATATGATACCTAAATCAAATTTTCTTAAATTCAGGTAGATTGAGGGATGGAAAAAAGTTTTGATTGATTCCATTTTTGAACTTTCAGACAGGATCTTTCTTCGTGGAAATCATCTTTCACAGATTTGGATAAAGGAACATCTTTCATCTGATCTATGGATTGAGGAATGTAAAAAAGTAAGAAACTGAAGCAATAATCTTTTAATATTTTGCCACCCAGTATAATATTTTTTTGAAAGAAAAGATATAACATACTCCAATATCCTAGCAAAATGTGTGCAATTTTTACAACAATGTTTCTTACATCATGTCTATGAACCTCTGTATTAGCTATTATATCCTTTACTACATACTACCCTCTATTACCTATTACACAATTTCTTTCGAATTAGATAACACAATACAAACATGAGAACATCGTAAGCAGGGAGCAATTAACTCTGAAAATCTGGTGGACATTTATTTTAGCGTGGATCTTTTAGGGTATGAATAGGATTATGGAAAAAGCTCCCTTCATTGGAATACCTCTGAAAATATGTGAGGTAAGTCCTTATCACAGATATGTTATAGTAAGTAATTATTGATACAAGTAAAAATAAAAATTCTTTTAATAATAATGATTATAATAATAAATGGAGCAATAAAAAAATACAAAAATAGGTTTACACAAAAAACAAATACATATTATTGTATTTTTGGCATCTCCACCAGAAATCCAATTTATTATGATATTTAATTAGTGGATGTGCTAAATGAACTTAGTTGGAAATCTCCTCTTTAAAGAGTAAAAAGCTAACTTTACATGACATTATGAAGAAAAATCACATCCAATGTTAGCAGATGTTTAAAATGGGTTAAAATTAGGCAGAAGCTGTAACAATAACAATAACTTCTATTCATTCACCCTTCCTTATCTCAGGGAATGAAAATTTCATAGGAAAAACGTAAATAATAGAAAACCTAACAAAAACTTACCCCCCTCATCTGTTATGACAAAAATTTCATGTGTGTTGTTTTTCTAGAAAACATGTTTAATTAAATAAATTAATCAGGTGTAAAATTTCCAGAAGGTATAAAACTCTCTGTTGTGATTGTAAAGGTTTCTATTATAAATGCAAGTTTTGACTGAGGGTTGTCTTTTAGAACAAATGAAATAGACAATATTTATTTATTATTCTAGATCACATTTCTTATTATCTATATCACTATCAATATTATATTTTTTTTTCTAAGGTGGATTATTATTTTTTTTTTTTATCTGATAAAGGACTTTTTGTGATCGGTCATTTTTCAAACCTTCTTATTTTGTGAATGTGTAGAATTACAGGGGTGATCTCCTGATAATGGGGAGTAAGATGGAATACCTAGGTACATAAGGATGATAAAGTCAACATGATATCAGCTCTGTCGTAGCGTTAGAGCAAGTAAAAGATCTGAATCCTGATCAGAAATACGTTTTAAAAGATGGATCGTTGATTTTTTAGATTTCAAGTTTTCAAGGAATTCTGAAAGTAAACAGCTTCACCTGAAAATGAAGTGAGGCTTGAGGCTTTATGTATCAAATTACTCAATCTTATTAATACTGGATACCCTTGTTGAACGCCCGTCTCATAATTGGGTATCTCTATCATATCAATTCATATTTTTGTGATTTAACTCTATAATTCAACTAAAATACCCATTACATACCAAGAAAATATCCTTTGTTTTTAAGCAGTAGACATTATCCATATTTAATTTTTAGGATTTTGTATTGATATCCATTTAACTGAATGTTTAAACGTCTACGTTGTGTATCGAAAAAATACGTAAACGAGACCTTACTATGAAGCGTACTAAAAAATTACTAGGTAATCCTGTATGAAATATAATTTTATCATAAATCTGAATATATAGAGTAAGTACGTATAATATGTAATCCAGGTATTGATAAGATTGGAATTATTATTTTAAATAGGTATTTATGTGCTAATTTGTTGGTAAAAGAAGTTCCGTGGTTGTGGTATTTCTAGTTCTTAACTCAGAAAACTTGAATTAAATCAAATAAAAATCTATTTACGAGAATTTTGCCGATACCGGCTAACCTAGGCCAGTAACGGATTAACATATTTAATCAGCAATTTCATAGACCAGTCACATGACTTGTAAAATTAGATAGAATAATTATTTTTAACCTCAATTAATGCTGTCGGCAAAGACTAAAAAGTCTCATTATGCTCATTTATAGATACTACTCTAATAATATTGACGATAAAATTCTAAATAATAATTATGTATTTTGTATTAGGTACCTTCTTGTACTCTCATTAATTACTTGTAGGTAGCGATATACTCCGTTTACTTATCATACCCAAACACGTTGACTGCCACTATTAATGAATTTATTTAATTTTGACATCCTTTGTAAATACTATTTTACTTAGGTCATTTATGAAAGTATCTCGTAAGTATCCATTTTCATAAATAACCTAAGTAAAATAGTACCTAAGTAAATTCGACTTGTCAAAACATCTAATAGCCCAGTTTTACTAAATCACTACAAATACAAGTACATTGACTGCCGTCCTTACCTGTATCTAAAACCACCACACATATCACAGTGGTCGCAAAGGTTTCGCCTGTGTAGGCCACGCCTCACGACCTTAACGTGTTTGGCGCGCCTGAGGGAAAGGGAAGTTTGTATACCGATAAAATGAACTACAAGAAAAGTTCAACTAGAGGTAATGATCGGGATCACAATTTGTGTCTAAACTTGATTGAAGTTATCTGATTGATAGATCATTGATTAATTAGTTATTAGACCGATCGATTGATTTCAAACATTTTTAGCTGGATGAAGCAATCTAATCTGTCGATTTAAACTTTTCAGCCAGATTGCTCCATCCAGTTCAACCTAAACCAAGTTTACCTCATGTAGTCTCGGATATTAGTCGTGTTCAGCCCGTATCTTATTCCTCATGATTTTGTTTCCATGGTGATGTCCCAAAATATTTCATAATGAGCTCATTGTTCAATTTTTGTTGTATTGTCACGTGACGTCATCAGGTCGCTATACTTTAGATTCTATAGTGCTGGGTGTGTTATGATTTAGTGTCGAGTACGTTATGCTTTATGCCTGATATGGTGATGCTATTGGTGTCCTCTTCATGCCTAATGCCTAATGAGTGACCACACAACGTTATGATCCTAACATCATGTACCTAGGTATATTCCCCTTTGAGGTAATGCCTAGTCCCCAAAAATAACACTTTCGCGTGTTTTAACTTACTTGTTAAGGAGCGCGGTAGCGCTCCGCCCCGCCAAGTCAAGAAAGTTTGACCGCGCTACTAGAGATATTATACGCGATAGGGAAAGTAGCCGTTTTCAGGTAGTTGTAAAGAGACAACTACAAATGACGGAAGAAAACGGATTGAATGTGTGTGTTGGGGTACTAAAGTAGACCAAGTTGAAAAAAAAAAAATAATCAAAATCGGTTGAGACAAGCCGGAGATATTTGACTTTGAAAAACGTCAAATTTTTACACATTTTCTGCTGCTTCTTCTTCTTTGACGTTGACCGCTCTACAGCCTAAACTACTAGACCGATTTTGTTGGTTGATGGCTCATTCTTTTCCTCGTGAGTGGCAGATGTGCCTTTTCATATTTTCAAGGCCCTCAAAGGGGCCCTTTGGCCTTGAATTTGATAAAAGACTGATTTTCTTGTTATTATGTCGGTTTTTAACTGCAGTGAAACAGAAGTGATATTAGAGGAAAGAGGAGTGCAATGAGGGGAAAGAAAGGTAGGTGGCATGCCGCCAATGCAGTGAAGCAGGTGACAAGACTTTGAAAATTGAACACAAAGAAAGTGGGGAAATCGGTCATAGTTTGGTAAGTGATATCGAAAATATCTTTTGAACATTAGAATGAAATGAAATTTGATTGGTGGATGTGCCAAATATCTTTTGAACATTAGAATGAAATGAAATTTAATTAGTGGATGTTCCAAATATCTTTTGAACATTAGAATGAAATGAAATTTGATTGGTGGATGTGCCAAATATATCTTCTGACACATTGCATAATTTGCTTTTATTGTAATTTTATTATTATGGAAAATTTATTGTTGATTGCATAATGCAGAATTTACAGGGGTAATGTAAAACTCTAGGTTCGATAAAGTCTTTCTGAGGTTTTAGGTGAAAAGAGATTATATAGGTACATACATAAATATTGTTTAAAAGGTAGGTATTTAGGTACACACCATGCACCTAGCACCTAGAAAATCCGAACATTTTGTGTTGAAATTATGACTACATTCTTCTAATGATTTAAATTTCGTTGTTAATCATGAGATACTTTTTGACTTCTTTTTTCTTTTAGAAAATATAATTGAACAATAAGCAAAAATATACCTACATGTACTATTATATCTGATAAGATCCTAGATTAAGTTATTTCTAGATTAATTCTATGTATCTATCTTCAAAAATAAACATGGGGTTACCCCCGTTAATTTGTAAAAATAAAAACATCGTCAGACCAAGATCGCGAGAGAGGTGTTGACTCTACGAGCGCTGGAGTTGAAGTGAGACTATGGTATGCGGTTTAATAGGTTTTTGAAAACTTTAATTGAAATGTGACAGGAGGATTTCTTCACCAGAATCATTCATTGACATTGTCACACGTCGAAAGAGAATTTCGAATTCAAAGTTATTTACCAAAAACCCTTGCATCCAATAGCTTCATATTATTCAATAGAAAAAATATATATTAAAAGATGATTTTAAAGTTACAATAACCTCTTTAGTGCTTCATGATGTGTACTACACCGCAGTTAATGAGAATGGGGGGGGGATAAAAAGCTGATCAATACAGGCTAATTCCACTCAAATATCTAGTTTATGCTCGAAGGAAAATTGAAAAGAATATAGGTAGATTGTTTATACATGAGAACATAAGACTAAAAAAAGTCATACATGAAGCTGAGAAGCTTCACCCGCATGTAAAGGTAAATCTCAATATGAAACCTTTACATAAAGCGAGCTTACAAAGTCAAAAGGAGTATATTACCACCGAACAGTCACAATGCACACACATTGGCAACAAAAGATATAACTTACACTAATAGTGCTTACAATGAAAGAATTACAAATAATCAGTGACAGGATTCACTCATAAAAACTTGCTTTATGTTTCCGCAAAACTACGCACCAAGGTCGGGAGGCCCGTGATCGACCATACTATGGCACAGAATATCATGTCTCGTGTCTCGTAGTATGTCCATGGAATACCGTCAGGTGCAAAGGAACAAGATATATACGAATATACGTCAAATTGAACGGATAAGAATCTTGAGTTCTTGTTTTGTGAAAAATTAGAGGTCGAAAATTAGTTCTGCGACTTTGTTTTTAATTCTCTTTGACTAAAATACTAAGGTATTTGTTTAATTAAGATAGTCTGTTGGACTTTCCCTTTAGCTCCTAAAATATCTTTCTGGAAATTAAAGACAAATAAATTTGGGCTGTCAAAACTCGTCCAAAGAGTGTCAAAATTATGTGCGAAACTCTCATTTTGGCTAAAGAAAATTTCTCATTTTCTGTGTCAAAAAACGCCTGTTAATGAAGAAGAGCAGAATAGAAAAATCCAGACTGTTGATTATTGAATTATTAGAAGCATGAAATTTAATAAACTTCTTCAAGCGTATTGTCCAAGAACTAAAGTGTTCCTCTAGATATAATGTGCTAAAGACGCGAATAATCTGATTGGTGGATGAGCTTTCAGACCGAGGTTAGGAAAAGTTACCTACCTCTGTCAGCCAATAACAGTTCTTGTCAGTGCCAGAGACATTGATGGATAGCTACTTCCTAGAGGAAAAAACATTCTTATGTTGTATCTAGACCATTTCCTGTGAAAGCCGTGAAGAACAAAGAGTTCTACATTTGTCAACTTTACTCTTCATGATTCTTCTGAAAACTCTAGTATAGTATTTCTAGTCCTACATCCTGCTAGTACATAATTATATCAACTAGCTCTTGGGTTTGATGGAACAAAATGGGTACTAAATGATGGGCTTTGGTACAAATTCGCAGCAAAAGTTGTGGTGCTAACTTCACGCACCTCCCAACAACATCTTCTATCAGTAGGTAGTCATTTTATCAATTTCATTCATTAGTTTTCTCTGGGGAGTCTTTCTTGTGATCTTTGGCCGTTGTAAGGTAGCAAAAATTGAGAAATTTCTTATTAAAAAAGCGGAAAAAGCAATTTGGTATCATCGGATTGAAAACCAACGTGAGTTATGTTCTAGTTATTGTAATGACTATTCGTCTGTGCTAAAGACGCGAATAATCTGATTGGTGGATGAGCTTTCAGACCGAGGTTAGGAAAAGTTACCTACCTCTGTCAGCCAATAACAGATCTTGTCAGTGCCAAAGACATTGATGATTAGCTACTTCCTAGAGGAAAAAACATTCTTATGTTGTATCTAGACCATTTCCTGTGAAAGCCATGAAGAACAAAGAGTTCTACATTTGTCAACTTTACTCTTCATGATTCTTCTGAAAACTCTAGTATTTCTAGTCCTACATCCTGCTAGATGTTTTAGACTCATCAGGTTGAGAACCTCTTTTATCTAGGTATTAGAATTAAGATAAATTTGCCAGGAAAATCTTTGACATTCTCTCTCAAGAAGAGTTGAAAAGAAAAGCTGATGTCTGCCTCGTGATAAAATACTCTTACATCACATGCAGACCCACTACTTCTTACTCATTTTATTATTTTTGCTTCATCTCGGTTTTATTTTTAAACGATTGGGTAGGTATTTATTTAGCCTACGGCTTATTAAAGTATAGAGAATTTTTATTTTTTCTTCTTACCATCTAGAAGAACTTGGAAGGAACATTATTCACGGATCAGAGGCACTTTGGTACAAGAGAAAAAATAACAATAGTTCTTTTTTTTCGAATAAGACAAGTGGTCAAAAATTATTTTTATGTTTTCATTATGTTTCTGGTTCAATAAGAAAAAAAAACTCTGAAAAGAATTCCAAAGTTTTGTTCTGGGTGGTAGGTAGCACAATATTAACCCAAATATTTAACGTCTCTTCGTGATCGGAAAATATTAAGAAAATGAATGAATTTGATGTTTTTTTTGTGATTGAGTAGGTAATAAGTGTAAAATACCTATCAGTGGAATGAAATTCATTTTATACCATCAGAACTGTCAGCAGTAGAGCTGAACATCGTTTGATTTGATGTGATATCAATAATTAACATAATCGACCATGGTTCAAACCTAGAAACATGGCTCACACTAGAATTCTCTAACAATGTTTGCCAAAGAACAAAATATCGGGAGTGTGGAAAATAACGGATAAATTTATTAGTATTTTCATAATTTTCCTTCACTTCAACTTTGTAGAAAAATCATGAATGGTTTGAGGAAAATCGTAGGGTTGGTAGGTAAGCAGTTCACTTGTACCTGCCTTCAGTAGAATTTTACGTAGTTGAGGGAATTACTGAAACTCCACCGTTCCCAAGTACAAGAGTGCAAATACAGTACATATATACCTACTTACCTACAGTAAATACCTAGCACGAAGGTAATTATTTAGACTTAATTTGACGTTTACAGTTAATGCTGCTATGTGTACAATATTAAACTTTTTGAGTGTGAATAAAATTCTTTATGACGCAAAGCCAAGGTTTGTCGGTTACGTAGAGGTAAAAAGAATTCAATATTTTATTTGCATACCTAATACTTGTTCTTTTTCAGAATTGAATTCTTCCCAGAGGTATTTTTCGTAGCTCTGTACTCTGTCATCAAGTTATTTGAGATCTGTTGTGAGATAAGTAAAAGCTTCCGAACGGGAAAGGAGATATCAGGGCTTTGGTTACTTATGGTATCAAGGTACATGTCAATATTGCACTATTATTTACATGGGACGAAGTCATGTACCTTCTGGCCTTTTTAATATTTCTTGCTGACGAGGCGCAGATCACTAAATGGAATGTATTATAGATTTATTTCTATGGCTATAATATCCATATCATCAATATCCAAAGACAATGAGATCCACGTTCCAGATCCATTGTTAAAAACGAAAAGAAAAAAAGACGCATACTTCTTCGCGTAGGTAAAGCTAATTCAGAAAAGAAGAAAAAAAATCTGAAACCAAACAAGCAATAAACAATTTGAAACATTTTTATCGAGCAGAAACTCAGAATCCTAAGGCCGTTAAAGTTCCTGAAGTCACAAGTCAGCCACAAAGCAAAGAGCGTGTGCTACTCATATTGGTAGCAACAATCAAGAATGTTATTTTACCCCATGATCACCGTGAGTACAGAAACACAATAAAACTCAGCACATCTCTTACCCACACTGCATGGTTTGCCAGAGATAAAGATCTTTGTGCAAAATCGAGAGAACTTGGTAACTGACCGAAGAAATGAGAATTGCCCGAACGTAGGTAAATGTTGGAAATGAAGGAGTGAACTTTTAGATTGTGAATAGTGATTTCCAAGGTTGGAAAGGAAATTGATTTGTTCACCTTTGAAATATACTTTCTGCTCAATGTAAAGTTTGGTATTCCTTGGAGTCCACACCTTCTGAATAAAGAAACTCGCAGACAGCTTGATCAAAGCAACTAGCTGATAGCAGAGGTTTACAATGGCTCCTCCAGTAAAACTTCCAAACTCTTCCATATACGTATCTATAGGTACTAGTATACTAAAAGTTGCTCGTCAAAAGCTTGGTAGAATTAGGAAGTCACAAAACGTCATCTTCTCATGTGCCCAACATTTATTTATGTAGCACGATGCACGAAACACATTTTAGAGTAACTACAAACATAAAAATTAAAGTAACTTATAACATGATATATTATCATGAATAATGGCTCTTGAGTCTTGAGATATGCTATGAAAATTGACGTACAAATTGATTTGTATATTGATAGCTTTAAGCTATGGCGGTGTATCTCAGATAAAAATCATTGATAAAAAAAAAATAACTATTATGCGCGAGAGAAGAAAAAAATAGTAAACAGTAGCAAAATGGGAAAGACATATTCTACCTGGGTACTTATTATAAATTTCAAACTAGCATTACGAACAGATAAACTATCATTACTAAAATCATTCCTCTACTATCATCTTGTACATAAAATAGTTTGAATATCTTTTGTAATACATTTTGCACATGCTGCTTGACTAACGTTCACGTCATCCCAACACACAATCCTTCGTAAATACCGGTTGTACAAATACCTACATATTCAATATCAATAATATTATTACTATTACACTTTGTGTGTGAGAATAAAGGAATTCCTCTTATCTTACTACAGCAGCTTTGTGATATTCAATTTGAATATTAAACATGCTTTAATGTCTTTATAATATCCATGTGTAATATGGACGAGGACCTCTTGCCATATCAAAATGACTTTGACCAAGAAAAGAACCTTGAAGCAACTTTCATGAGAACTGAAAGAAAATTGACAAAAGTTCAAAAATGTGATTGTGAACTTCTTCTGAGGACTATTACCTGATTTTTCACTCTTACTGCTCTTGTATTCCTGGTTTTCCTTGACATCTCATGATGTTCTTAGAATGAAGATTATCTTAGTTTGAAGTTTTATTTCTGACCTCAGGATCATTTTAGTTCATTGATAATATTAATATTTTCCACAAATCACAATGGATTCGCGTGAAATTGAAGTAGAAAATGATGACTTTTCAATGATTGGTTAGAGTTCTACAATCCTGGTTAGAGTTTTACAATTGGTTCTACAATGATATATAGGTCGACCAGGTTTGGATAAGTCCTTCTATGGGGACAGACAGAGTGACAGACTGACGACACCGAAGCGAATACAATAGCACGTTTACTATACCTTTTATTATTAATAAAGGATGGACGGGCTAAAAACCTATGGATAAATATAGTAGGTACGAGTAAATATAGTAAAAACCCATACATAGTTTCTAGTGAAAGAAGGTAAGAAATTTACGCTCCAAAACGAAAATTAATATTCTTAGTTCAGTTACGCCACGTATTACCATCTTCGGTACCTATCTCGTTACTATTATCCATTACTATTACAAGTTTTTACTGTTATTTAAGTATTTCTATGATAATTTTATACTCCATCATGTGTGTTACTTCATTTCCATGATACTCTACTGTACGTTTATAGTACCGGGAAACTTAGATGTTTCTTTGATCAATCAAAAGAAACGCTTTCCATACGCATCCTAGACTGTAGGTCTGTAGGTAGAAACCAGATCACTGAATAATGTTTACTTCAACTCTATTAACTCTAATGTCTTTAATCATTAATTTGTTTGATCTTAATATTTACTTTTTGTTTACCTATTTGAACAAACTTGATTTACAAAGCATATTAATAAAAATACAATAAATTTTATTACAAACATGATAGATAAATAGAAATGAAGTTTGATCAATGGTTGGGTTAGTGTCTACATGGTTTTCCTCCAGTTTTTTATGGTACTTCTGAGATTCGAGCTACAGCCCCCTCGCCTCGGTTATGAGCCCAATGCTTTAACAACTGAATTACTGGGCCAAAGCTTAATGTAACTAACTAATTGTACCAGCAAATACCAAGACCTTGGTCAGAAAGTTGGGATAAAGGGACTTTCAGGCATATGCGAGTAGTATGAATGCGATATACTTTTCTGCAGTGTAAAAACATTGTTTTGTGTATGACTTGATTATTAAATTTTATTCCCAGACATTTTTTCCTCTGTTGTGTCTACGAAACGGAATAACTTTAACTTGGCATGACCTTTGTATTCATTCTAGTTCCACACTCGCATTGTGAATCTTGCCTCAATTTTTGTTCCAATACCACACGCTTGACTTTGCAGGTAAAGTGGAGGGAAACTATCGCGACAAAAACATTTCTTGGTAAATTGAAACGCCAAAAGGTGATCGCCGCGCCGTAAGGATTTCGCTTCTCAAACAGGTCGAAATTGAATAACTCATTACCTATTAGAGAGAGGTGTGGGGATAGTTGGAAAAGTGAGCATCAAAACAGAATAATTTGCAGCAAATTTTTGGTGGAGACACCAAAATACTTTTTTTCTTTTGAATATTGAATTATTATACAAAGCTACAAATTTAATAAACCTAAAAAAGAAACTTTGTTCTACAAAGAACATGAAGTATTGTTGATTCGCAACATGAATACTGGAAATACAGGTGCAAACCAAAATAAAAGTAAATTGATATTAGGTACAGAGTTAGAAGCTCATAGCTAGTAGGTATAGGTATAGGTGCCTATAGAAGAAAAAGAATAATAAGCAAACACGATAAACTGAAGGTACGTAAGACAAGAAGCTCTATAGTAGAGAATGAAGCTTATATTAAGTATAAGGATAATATTATAAAATAATAAGTAAATGAAGAAAAGAAAGAAAAAAACTTTACAAGCTATCAATGTATGTTATTGCTTTAATGATGTACATGAGATGTATACTACTATGGAAAGGCGGGGCAGAAAAGCAGATATATTGTTATTAAACTCATCAAGTTAGAATCAATTTTATTTCTACTCGCCCGACCAGGTAGCTCTAACAAGAAAACTACTTGAAATTTAATCTTCAATTACAATTCCCTAATGAATTATAATCGGCCATGAAGAAATAGGTTGCGGGGATACCAACGTGGTAAGATTGTAGGTTTGCAAGCAAGGTGGAACTATGAAGTACGAGAATATGGGAGGAATTGTGCACAAGAATCATTATCGCCTCCCTGTTACATTATTATCCAAAGTCCTATTAGAAACGCTCGTATTTGTAAGTATCTAGGTATGTACTTTGGAAAATATTTTCCAATGAGTTGTACAACATCTTTTCACGAACATTTTCCTTCGAAAAACTTGGAGTCTTTAGAAGCAAGTATGTATGTGAGGAGAACCAGGGTAAATGTAGCATGAAGATGGGTTCTTAAGGTGTGCATTGTGTATAAAAAAACACTAGTTTTTTATAGATTTAACTAAAGCCCATAGCTTATAATAAAAATAATTGACAACCTTTAATAGTGTTTTGACAAAAAGTAAATATTGACATCATCTTTAACCCGTTGATCCCAGGAATATCATAAAGTCCAGAAACATCAAAACAATGGAGGACAAATTTTGACAAGTTGAAAGACATTTTAAAAAATCCCATATTTTAAAAATCACCTTTCATGTTAACTGATGCCTAAAATAGATAGGTAGACCCCATGGCGAGCATTTTTTATCTTTTTTTGAAAACATCGTCTTTCGTCTATTACCCGGTCTGAGAAAAAATAAATAGCGCTTGGGTATGAACATTTTTATTGTTGTTTTTCGGCTCAAAATTATGACAGCAAATTAAATATTAGATCTCATAATGACGAAACGGTAGACGGAACCAAAGGTTCAACTCATGGATTCCCTAATCCTGTAAGTTCTGAAGTTATCATCTTAGTACAATGTGATTTATTTACCGCTTTCAAAACAAATCATCAGTCAGCAACCAATCATGATCAAGGTAAACTTTTACGCCCCAAAGATAAGAACTCGTTATCACGGATAAATTTCTACCAGATAATACTTACCTATTATTATAGTATTGAAGTGAACTTGAACCAAGACAAGGGGTATAAACCCCGGATACCAGCAGCACCCAGCATTAACCAGAAGCATTGTAAGGCAAAAACCAAGGAGGTTAACTCTTTTTCTTCCTTTTCGCATTGAAAAAATGATATCTGGTGTACCTACTTGTATTTTGCAGAAATTATAATACATAGTAAGAATACATAGTAAGAAAGAAAAAACTAAACTTTGTGTACATCGTATACAGGATCTTCTGGTATTTCCCAAACTTTTCACCTAAGCTTTCAAGAAAAAA
This sequence comes from Diaphorina citri, assembly GCF_000475195.1. Taxonomy (NCBI): domain Eukaryota; kingdom Metazoa; phylum Arthropoda; class Insecta; order Hemiptera; family Psyllidae; genus Diaphorina; species Diaphorina citri. Next base: position 170,179 of record NW_007377549.1, on the reverse strand, counting down.
CTTTATGAAACATTCTCTTCATTAGCAAGTGATGATTTCAAAGGCCTTTGCATTGCAGCTTTAATGTCAATGCACAATCGGTAGGGGATGTAAATGATCCTGTGCATTAATGAAATTGTTGCCAGGTAGGTAGACTAGGTAATTATTTGAAGGACCACGGTACAAACTTTGGACATTATATTTACGTTAAGCAAATAATAAAAGATTATTAAGAATAAAATAAAGCTATTGCTGACGAGGTGATTGTCAAAGACTTGTCTTTCTATCCCGCCTAGAATTCGAATTTCTTATACCTATAGCTTATACAACTTAGCAAATAAAACGGGGATACAATTTCCTACCTCTGCCGGGATCAAACATCTAATTTATTATTTGATCTTTTTGTATTTTGACGGATAAGAGGAAAAACACACTCATTTCTGTCAGTAGTCATGTCTGTTGAATTCCTGATTCACTCAGTTTACTGCTCCAGTCCTATGGAGCTATGGAGGGCATATATTATATGTTGCTACCAGGCATATGGCATAGGTATTGAGAATCTCATGAAATATTAATATTTTCTGTAAACTTGGAGACAGATAGTAATGACCAAGGATTTTATCAAAGTCACCTTCATCGTAAAATTCAATCCCCATGAAACTCTCAAAATGTGAAACAGCGGAGTTCTCCTTGGAACTAAAATCATCAAAGGCAGCGATCAAGTAAGACAAGGAGTCGGAATTCTAACTTCCTCTTAGTCTAGGAACTCTATCAACCGAGGAAAAGAGCTCCTTCACCACTAACCCTCTTAATCTAGGAACCCTTTGGGCTGTCTGGGCCAAGCCTAGTACGCAGATCAGATTTTGACCACCGAAAAATAACCCCAATAATTTCTATATATTCAACTGGCTTTTCGACAATTTAGGGAGCACTTAGCACCATTAGAACAGTTTATCCATCTGCTCTCTAGATAATGATTATAATGAGTTCCTGAGTGTAAGGTGATCAAGATCATCACTAAGTGAGGTTATATCCCAAGGCATTTTCTCTAGCGCAACCCTCAGACCTCTATTATCTGGTCAAATTCTCCAACAGATACATAAATAACAAAAAAAATTGCCCCAGACAGAATCGAATCGGCGCTCTTTCACTTGTCAGACTTGCAATCACTTTTCTGCCTAAGCAGATAGATATCTGTATACCCTCCGATAGTCCGATTATGAAAAGTCTTCTACATACAATATTTTGGATACCCCTTTTCTACTACCTAACCCTGAATAAAACTCATACATCATAGGTATAGGTACCTACAGTTAGAGAAAAACAATATTTTGGATACCCCTTTTCTACTACCTAACCCTGAATAAAACTCATACATCATAGGTATAGGTACCTACAGTTAGAGAAAAAAAGGCCAAAAGTGGTGGTGGAAGTTTAAAGATCCAAAGCACAGGTTGTCACTAATAAGCCAAAGGATACAACGAAAGTCACCTTGGTGGACGTAGTATGTATCTACTATGTGGATTGTTATACGTGATATTACGTGTGTAGACTTTTAGAAATGTTTATACATAATAAATATCTATTTAGTGATCTAAATACAGGGTTGCTCCTACTATTGACTTTTTTGGAAGATAACTCGTCAGTAAAGTTTTAGAATTGAAAGCAAAGATTTTGTACCTTCTGACCGACGGGACGTTCCATAACCTTTTGAAAATCTTAAAAAAAAAAAAAAAAAAAAAAAAAAAAAAAAAAAAACACACCAGAAACCAGAAAGCTCCAATAAAAATTTGTTGATTTTTTAATCAAATATTTGGAATGTTATTAATCTTCTTTCCTTTTTCTTTCTTCAACTGCAAAGTGTGTGGCTGGTTCAAATTTCACCCTCTAAAGAATTCATTGCATTTAAACGAAAATTAATATAAATATTGTTTGAATGATTAATCACTCTTTGGAGATTTAGAAGAAAAAAAAAAATGGGGGAAGATTCTGATGACTTCTGACTTACCACGTTCCAACACTTCATCATCTCTAAGATGTTAATTAATAATAATAATTAGTATAAGCTAATTGATCTTAAGATGAGTCGGGATTTATTAATTTCATTTTAATTATCTGGTTGCAACTGCTTCCAGCACTCTAACCTATGAACAGAAATTATGTTAATTTCTCTAACAGTTTTAATCTTCAATGGTATTTAGTTTGGGTGTTAATTTTTCTTTCATTTTATGACCAATGATTGCTGAGTAATGTTGAATGTTTTTGTATACCTCTCACCTTTTAATGTAGGTATTGGTAGTTTTGGCACATCCACTAAAACTATTACCTCAGTTCACATATCTCGTCTCAGTTTCATCAATTATGAGACCATAAGACTCGTCAATGCACTGGTCACTGGATACTTATGAGTAGCTGCTAAAGCCTCAAGCCATGTAGACTCAAACATGGTCTGAATATTAAATAAAAAAAAAATCTTGCTAAGGCCACGAAATATCAATTACCTACTTGGGGAGAAAAACACTCTCTAGAGAAGCACCACAAAATATAAATGCCAAATTAATTGAGGGGTTTATCCCAAATCAAAAATTGTCAGCCGTAAGGTTAAATATTGAAAAACAGATTCTAACTTCTGTCTGGTTGGCCCAGATCAAACTTCTGGAACTCGTGCTCCGTATAGTCGTTATAAAGTAGCCCTCTAGGTCTAGGAGATTTCTGATTATTTTTTTCTTGTGGTGCAAAGTTTCATCAAAATAAATAATGGGCTATACCAGATTGGTAATTATTATTATCATGACACGATCTTGATCTCGAAAATTTGTAGAGCACGCAATGTTTTCATTTCAATATTTTTTACATATTTTATATAAAACCATTTTCCAACAATTGAAGAAATTTTTCATCAAGTTTGAATTCAATTTTCTGAGCGAGTCCCATAATAACACATTTTCTACCAATAGATATTGGTACCTCCTCTTCCCCTCTCCTTCCTCATTAGATGTAAAATTATATGCCAATATAAACAATTTTATATTCCATTCTAAATTTCCCTATTCATACGAAGTCATTCTTGTGTGAGAAAAATCCTTTGTTATCCATAACTTAAATATAGCTTTCCAACATAGGAAAACCCTTCCTCTTCCTGCCCCTTGTATAAAACATATAGGCAATCAGCATGGCACAGTGTTACGTCACAACTGGGCACTGTTATTTTAATTGTGGTTTTATGAGAAGAAACACTCTTTACCCTTTCGAAGCTTTTGTTGGGAAAAAATAAAGGGCTTGTTGTAACGAAAGTTGATTTTACTGGAGGGCTACATGAAGAAGTTTACAAGTGTTTTCTAGTTCAATACGCAATCTTCTGCTCAGAAGGTTTCTTTAACTTGGAAGCAGTTACCTCAGGCTATATAAGATGAATTTGGAAAATTTCCCGCGCTTCTAGAGATACCTATCGACCCTAGGATGTCAATTTTTCCTTCTTCTTTTTTTTTCGATGTACACAAAAGTTTGCATGTGGACATGAAGAAGTTTCCAAGTGTTTTCTAGTTCAATACGCAATCTTCTGCTCAGAAGGTTTCTTTAACTTGGAAGCAGTTACCTCAGGCGATATAAGATGAATTTGGAAAATTTCCCGCGCTTCTAGAGATACCTATCGACCCCTAGGATGTCAATTTTTCCTTCTTCTTTTTTTTTTCGATGTACACAAAAGTTTGCATGTGAAAATAAGCACGAGCGAAGAGATTGGGGCGATAATGTGATTGATGGAAAATATTATCCTTCAAACGTTTCTGAGGAATTTGGTTAGCGTGTGCATAACCTCAGCGCGTTGCTAAAAACAATAGAGTCTTATTCAACAAATTCTTCCTGAATATTTTTCGGTTCGTCAAATTTTAGAAATTCGCTCCATAATTACTAAATTAATTCAAATAATTTTCCTTTTCCCACATCACAAAATTTTAGGAGGCTCTTGGATTTCATCGACCGATTTTCCGTTCTCGGAACGGTCCTGATATAAACTGATGAGCTACTACATATAAATAATGAAGTGTATTCTATTCCCATTTATTTATGTTATTATGCTACCTCTGAAAACAAAAAACACATCAATCAAAATGAAGATGAACTTTGAAGTTGAATTCAAAACGACTAGGCTGTAATGACAGGCTTGGATTGTACTAGTGTTTCTTTTTTTTTAATACATCTTCAAAATCTAGAAACTTTCTTTCAATCTATAGGAAAATTTTAAAAAAGAGTAGAAAAAATCCAGATCTTGAGATTAAGGACTAACATAAGCTCTAGCATTAGAACAAAATGATTCCTTACGTTTTGATAGCACAGACTTGTAGTCTGGTAGCTGATCTAATTTATTCAAAATCTAGAAACTTTCTTTCAATCTATAGGAAAATTTTAAAAAAGAGTAGAAAAAATCCAGATCTTGAGATTAAGGACTAACATGAGCCCTAGCATTAGAACAAAATGATTCCTTACGTTTTGATAGCACAGACTTGTAGTCTGGTAGCTGATCTAATTTATTATTTGATCTTTTTGTATTTTGACGGATAAGAGGAAAAACACACTCATTTCTGTCAGTAGTCATGTCTGTTGAATTCCTGATTCACTCAGTTTACTGCTCCAGTCCTATGGAGCTATGGAGGGCATATATTATATGTTGCTACCAGGCATATGGCATAGGTATTGAGAATCTCATGAAATATTAATATTTTCTGTAAACTTGGAGACAGATAGTAATGACCAAGGATTTTATCAAAGTCACCTTCATCGTAAAATTCAATCCCCATGAAACTCTCAAAATGTGAAACAGCGGAGTTCTCCTTGGAACTAAAATCATCAAAGGCAGCGATCAAGTAAGACAAGGAGTCGGAATTCTAACTTCCTCTTAGTCTAGGAACTCTATCAACCGAGGAAAAGAGCTCCTTCACCACTAACCCTCTTAATCTAGGAACCCTTTGGGCTGTCTGGGCCAAGCCTAGTACGCAGATCAGATTTTGACCACCGAAAAATAACCCCAATAATTTCTATATATTCAACTGGCTTTTCGACAATTTAGGGAGCACTTAGCACCATTAGAACAGTTTATCCATCTGCTCTCTAGATAATGATTATAATGAGTTCCTGAGTGTAAGGTGATCAAGATCATCACTAAGTGAGGTTATATCCCAAGGCATTTTCTCTAGCGCAACCCTCAGACCTCTATTACTTATACCTATAGCTTATACAACTTAGCAAATAAAACGGGGATACAATTTCCTACCTCTGCCGGGATCAAACATCAAACCAACAATCTTCTGCTTACCAGACAATTGCTTGGCAGAACCCAGTATAAATATGAAGAGAAAATGCCCGGTAGCTCGTTTTATGTAAATATTGTTTAAATAAAAAATAAAAGTACACGAGAGTTACAAGAAATCTCTTTACTCATACCGCGAGCACGATCTTAATATTTCATTTTCTTCTTCTTTATTTTTTTACCATGCTGGCTCATCGTTACTTCTTTTGTTATCACTACTACTACTATTAATATTATTATTATTATTATTACGCGCTGTGTTTTCTTGGGAATTCGTGATTTTATTTTATTATTATTTCCAATCGTATATTTGTTTATATTTATTGTGGAAGCAATTCCTAATACCTCTGTTTTATGTATGAAAACAAATACATGTTGATAGTTTAAATCATATTATTACGGAGCATAGGAATGGGATGGAGTGAGGACCGGTGGAAATGCCAGATTGAAAATCCTACTAAAAAATTCGAGTAAAAAAAAAAAAAATAATAATAATAGAAAGAAGAATAGTCATCAGGTAAAAAAGTTCAATGTTTGCGATGTTTTTCTACCCTAAGACACAAGACCCTTATCGTTATAGGATATAGGACAAAAATCTAGAATCAATTTTCTTTTCTTTTTCATGAACAATAAAATCATGGAGTTCAGTCATTTATGTTTTTAGTTTGATAACTACAAGTTCGGCCATGCCTTTTCCACAAGTTTGGCCATGCCTCGGGATGAACTAGCGGGATTCCGTAGCGAAGCGACGGAATTCAGCTAGTATTGCATAACTGTATATTGGTTAATGACGTCAAAATATTTTGAAAAATTCCTTATCACTATTAAAACAATTTTCTTGTGCAGGTTAGCCCTAAAATCCGTGTTCTCTATTTTTAATTGTGGTATCTGCAAAAAAATTAACAACTTGATGATTTAAGGACGTAACTAAAATGAAGAATCCTCTAACCTTCTTATTAAAATTGATTGATATCTAAAACTTCTGATTGAAGTTAGTCTGAAAACTCATCACCAGAACTGATTTATTGAAGACAGCCAAAATGTAAACCAGTTTTCTCGTTTCAAAATGATCCTCTTGAAACTGAGACTGAGAAGGTAGGTACCTACCGAGATTTTTTTTTCCTTTTTTTTTCTGGTTTACATTATTGGTTTTAATTAAATCGATCAACCCAATGAGATAATGATGTTGACAGCATTTTTTATGTACTAGATATAACTGGGGGGCTAAGTGGTAACATACTCGTATAGTTGGTAAGTTCAATGTGAACCATGTTGTAATAACTCTTCGAAGATGCTGGTGTCAGACCAACTCAAATAATTACAGTAAGGTTAACTACATATGATCAGTAATGTGGTAGGTACCAAATGTACGTTTTATACTGAAAACCCCTAGGAAAAACTATTGAAGTGCAACAAGAAAATACATATTGAACCCCAAATAAAGGAAAAGAAACATCTCGTGATTTGGCACATCCACTACAAATGACTCAGGAGATGAGAATGAAATAGTTTCCAAATGGATTCATTCAAATCGGAAAAGGTCAAAATAAAGGGAATTTTCAGTCTCAATCTGGCAGTATAAATAGGTTATGAAGGTATAAAGCTATTCCAAAAATGTCCTCGGTATATTACGTGGGGCGTGGCGTCGGCGTGAATAGGCGAGGTACTTTTCTGGTTAACAATTCTGAAAGAATTTGAACATCAGGAGAAAAGATTAATGCCAGATCTTATCACAGAGGGTTTTCACTTTTCAGTAAATCCAGAGTTTAAGAAATACTGGCCTGTGTAAATCAAATGGGTGACGTCAAAGAAAACCCTTGTTGACTCAGTGGTAAGATCATGAAACTAGAAAAGGAGATAAAATAATTATCATAAGTTGTACACAATAATGAATCCATCAAACGGAATTATTTGAACAGATTTGAAGAACTTTTGAAAATAGAGAGAATAAAGCAACTAATGATGGATATGAGGACAATGAAGAAACTGGTGATGCAAGTTTCAAAAGAAGGCAAAAGCAAATGCATTTGGCATTCAATATAAAAGGAATGTCTTGTAATAAAGTATTTACCACCCAGTATGTCAAATAAAGTAATCAATGTCACGAGTGTCATATATCCTTTCTCTTTTAATTTTGCGTCATTTGGAGAGGAAAAAAACTGACGTACTTCAGGGACCATTGACTGCTTTGAGTGCCGAGTGCCTAGTTAGCAGTTATTGATTAATAGTATCAATGCTAGCCAGTATGATCTGTTAACAATATCAATGCTAGCATTTGTGTACGTTGGAATTATATACCTACCTACATGGTACACACAAAATTCGATTATCTACGTAGTTGAGAAACGTTCAATTATTCAAACCAACAAGATTTCTTGTTTGGTAGGTAAATTAATACTTTGTTTCGATTCAAATTTCCAATTATGTTACTCCTGATTCTACTGATAACATTTTTGGAACAAATTGGCATTGTGATTTATGAAATTTTTGATAAAGATACAGAAAGTCCCTCCTGTAGGACTGACACAGACACAGAATCACTTTTAGTCGAACATAAATTCTAAAACCAAGTGATGGCGATTAGCTTGTTCCCGTTGTGTGTGGAATCATATCAACCCAGAATCTTCCTTTCACTGTAGTCACTTTCAGCTAGACCTTTAAATTCAATTAATCGCTCTTTAAATCAATCAATAAACTAAAGTTGTACGCGAGTAAGTGTTTATGTTACTTTAATCTTCGATTTCGAATCAAAGGTCAAACCCTAAAAGTAAAACAAAAGGACATCAGTTCATCTTGAACACGACATTCTGAATTCATCATGGAGTTGAAAACAAATGTTGCATCTCTGTATTCTCTGTAGAAACCCTGTAACCCTGATGTAGATTTTACGAATCAAAGGTCAAACCCTAAAAGTAAAACAAAAGGACATCAGTTCATCTTGAACACGACATTCTGAATTCATCATGGAGTTGAAAATAAATGTTGCATCTCTGTATTCTCTGTAGAAACCCTGTAACCCTGATGTAGATTTTTTCTGTTAACAATATCAATGCTAGCATTTGTGTACGTTGGAATTATATACCTACCTACATGGTACACACAAAATTCGATTATCTACGTATAGTCGGTGGCCTAACGTCAAAAAAGCTGCATTTCGTCAGGAAAGCACCAAATTTGGCATGGACCTTTATTTGGACCATATAAAACTTTTAGGAAGGGGTGACACCGAAAACCATGTATACGAACAAAATGGCGGCCTTTTTTTCAAAATGGCGGCCAAAAAAAGGGGTTTTTAAGAATATAGCTACTAGCTATAGCACAAGAGAATAACATACAAAACCAGCATAGATCTCAAAACATACCTGAAATTCATTTGATTGATAGCACAGGTCCTCACTCACACTAAAATCATTTGAGCACACTTCATCTCAGTGGCAATAAGCATCAAACATCGTGCTAGTGCTAGGTTTTATTTTCGACCCCGCCTTCGGCCATGCACGCAATATTTCTGATAATTATGTTCGGACCAAGAAGGTACAATGTATGATTAGAGACAACCTAACTGCTATCTACTATTGTGGAAATGTTGCGGTTACACCAAACTTCACTCTATGTTCCCTTGGCCAATAAAATGTCGGAAAGAAACTAAAAATAAAAAGAAAAGATATCACTTGGCTCATGTATTTTATTTTTCAACAAATTAAAAAGAAAACAAATTAAACTTGGTTTTGGTGAGAATACGTTCTGATTGGATTAGGGGCAATATAAATTCATTCAACTTTTCAAACAACCATTTTTGTGAATTTGATCTCTGAAGAGACAGTTTGTGTTTATCGGAAACTAACCAAGCTGCTTAATTTACAGTAAGTTGCCATTAGTACAGCACTCACATATCTCATCAATACAAGATTGGAATCTGTTCCTATCGTCCTGATCTTATCTCAGATTAGAGAGAACCTTACAAACATCTCTTTCAGCAATTTTTTATTCAAATTGAATCTCTCAGAGAATAGGACGACATTCTTCTATACTTTACATTATTGATCCTTTACTGCCAAAACTCAAGCTATATCTCAGATTAGAGAGAACCTTACAAACATCTCTTTCAGCAATTTTTTATTCAAATTGAATCTCTCAGAGAATAGGACGACATTCTTCTACACTTTACATTATTGATCCTTTACTGCCAAAACTCAAGCTATATTACCTACACATATTTCCCATCACTTTACACTTTACCTTAGAATGTTTCAAAATCAACACAACTTTCAACTTTCTGGTGGTTTGTATGAATAGATACAGAGGTAGGTTTACTTGTAGTATAAATATTGTAGTTTTACAAGTTCTGAAATTAAAAATGACATTTCCTAACTAGTACAGTATTTCCTGAAGGAGCTCACATTAATTTCAGTAGGTATCTGTAAACTTTACCCATCTATAACATGATGATAGGTAATATTCCTAAAGCAGAGTCCACAATATAACCTGGCGAAGCAGATCGATACTGTCGGAAACACGTCCACACCATCATAGCGGTACATAGTCTTATAAATATTTCCCATCACTTTACACTTTACCTTAGAATGTTTCAAAATCAACACAACTTTCAACTTTCTGGTGGTTTGTATGAATAGATACATAGGTAGGTTTACTTGTAGTATAAATATTGTAGTTTTACAAGTTCTGAAATTAAAAATGACATTTCCTAACTGGTACAGTATTTCCTGAAGGAGCTCACATTAATTTCAGTAGGTCTGTAAACTTTGCCCATCTATAACATGATGATAATATTCCTAAAGCAGAGTCCACAATATAACCTGGCGAAGGTGATCGATACTGTCGGAAACACGTCCACACCATCATAGCGGTACAGGTTCTTATACTCCTTCGCTCACTTCATTACAAAGAGTTTCCAGAGATCTTCCCCTATGATCGAAAGGATCACAATTTAGCTCCCCGATCTGATTAATCCTTTTCCTTCGTATCATTCAAGTTGTAAAGTGCTTAGAGCGGTAACGCAATGTTTACATCGAATATTAAAACCAACCATCCATAATTTACTCTTGATCATGGCCAGGTAAACGTAGTAAACCCTTGAGAAGTAAAATAGGTACATCATTAAAAAAAAAAACCTTAATTTTTTTTAGATGTTTTGTCATAGATTTTTTTTGTTTTTTTTTTTACTTATTTTGTAGCGGGAAATCTCCTTCAGACAAACAGAACCGATTTTTTAGCTGATGAAACTTTAAGGTCAAAAAAGGAAAGGCATTTTCAAGACACACTGGAACTGGAAAGCAATTGAAACTAACTATATCATTAATGTCCTAGAAAAATAGTAAAATGAAATAAAAAAAGTTAGCATTGAAAAATGGTAACGTACGAACATAATATAATTTTATTCCCACATCATATCTTCAAAATTTCCCTACTTTTTCCGGATCTTGGCGTAAAGTTACACCACGATAATGATTTAATGATAGCCTGGTAAGAAAAGAAAAAAGATAAAAAAAAAAAAAAATCTCGAGAAGTTTAATAGCTCACCAGGAAAACTGTTATTATAGATGGAATAGCATTTATTAAACGTGTAGAATAAACAGAACCGTTAATGTTTCCAAGACATGCAAGGAAAAAACCTTTTGCATTCTGGAAAAACACTTTCCAGCAGTGAAATTTTCATGTGGAATTTTCAATTTTATTTATTTCGTGGAATTTTATTTATTTGATAGACCACTTGCTTAGGTATCAATTTTCATGAGGTTTTAGTACTGTCACTCCGTGTCTTCTGGTGTCTTTTCAATGAAAACGGGAAACGCGACCTAGATTGCTAAGAGATGTTCAATAAATATTACCTACGTATATGTACTGTACCTACTTGCTTGAGAACAGAGCTTTTTTAGGCAATTTTCTTCTATTGAGAAAATAATGAAAATATGTATAACCTGTTTGAATTTATACTTTCTCATAGTATCTATGGATGGGTTTTATGATTCCTCTTCTGATGAGAGGGAAGAGACAATTCTTCCCATTTGAACCAGGTTGGGTCACCACAAAAAAGCAAGACTAGATTATTTTCTCCTCTCAGCACAATACAATGTCGGGATTTTCTCTTAAAGAACTGATTTCATAGATAGGTAATTATTTAACTATAGTGAAAAGAAAGAAACAGGTTGAAAGTATTGGGTATAGGATGTACCTTAAATATTGATTCAATTGTATATTGGTTATTCAATATTTTTTGATGCTTGGGAACTTTGGAACCGAGTAACAAAAGTTAAACTTGCACTTTTACCTATTCGGGACAGAGAACGGAAGTTCAGTAACATCGAACTGGATTCTTATTGGACAAATCACGTATGTGTATAAAATGCCTTCAAAATAATCTCCAAGTAAAAAAGTATGCAATGTGCCTTACAAGAAGTGGCTTCAATAAAAGCAATGTCGAGTTGCATTTGCACTTTTTGAAGGCGTAAGATGTTTCCGTAAAAATTACCTTCGGGTGGCATTTGCACTTTTGAAGGCGCAAGATGTTTAAATAAAAATTAACTTCGGGTTGCATTTGCACTTTTTGAAGGCGTAAAATGGACACACGAAAATTTTATGTAGAAAAATATGCACTGTCAACGACTCAACATTTTGACTTCCAGAGATTGATCTTGATTTTCAATTCAATATAATTTGACCAATAATGCTAGAAAGAGGGTAAATGTTAATTTCAATCTCGTTCCACACCGTATAGGTACCTTTAATGGCCAATCTTACCACTGAGAATTAACATAGGTTTTCCTTAACGTCACCCATTTGATTTACACAGGCCAGTATTTCTTTAAACTCTGGACTAACACAAAACTCTCTGTGATATAATCGTGCATACCTAAGTATTAATTTATTTTATCGTCATTTTAATAGGTAGATAATATACTTATTCCTTTTCAACCAATATTAATAAGAATAATAAGTAATCTAAAGCATGATTTATTTGTGGTGAAGCTGAGAGCTTCTTCACAATTTTTGTGGATATCACAGCATTACTAAGAGCCTCCTATACTATTTCTGACATATCTCTAATTTTTCTTTTTATTCTGGTAATGCCGCCACTAGTCGCTACTCGATTAAAGTACTCAATTGTCCTCACGAGGCTGCGTGCACCCCGAACTCCAAGTACAGAGATGATTATTTTTTTCATTTTTTATTTGCCTAATTATTTAATTTTTGCGATTTTTAAACTTTTATTTCGTCCTTTCTTCTCCATTTCTCTCTCGCGGGGCAGGACACCCTATAAGTTTAATGTATTCAAAGACACGACTCACACATACACCGTGTATTCAATACTTGAAATACTTCTATTCAAATTAATTCTCAGCCATGAGGAGTACATTGAAATATGACACACGTCACTATACGTCACTCCATAACGTCATTAAACTCCGACAAAAAAAGTTCGCCCCGCCGGGAATCGAACCCGGACCTCCTGCGTGCAAGCCTAGTGTGATACCCACTCGGCCACGGAGGTTGCTAATAAGTATATTACCTCAGGATCTGTCATACTGATTGTCGTTTTGATTCCTGGCTTCGTTGTAGATTCTCTCCTTCCTATCTGCTAGCATGATGTCATCCTCATGTAGAACTTCCATCAATGCATCTCTATAGGCACTAGTCAGGATAACATCTAGCACTGGTTGTACATCGTATGTGTAGTCGAACACCTGGGAGACATGGGAATAATTTAGGGACTAGGCCCCTGGTACAGATGAGTGCATTGTGTTAGAATGTTTTTTTTTTTTTTTTTTTTTTCAGAGGATAACCTACCTCGGTGGTGTAGTGGTCAATACGCTCGCCTGGTAAACAGGAGGGCATGGGTTCAATCCCATCCAAAGCATCGAATTTTATCCTTGAAATTATTTGATAAAATTTGACCATCGTAGTTGTATTCGAGTATAGGTCCAGTATGTGGCTATTATAATTTCCACAGCTTTATTATTGGCTGATAAAGGTCTTCCAAGGGGCATGTTATTTCATGTATGTAGATTTGGAACAGTTCGATTTGGACAAAAACGTCAGTTTCCTTTTTCATACTGAATTAAAGGTAGAAACACATTACCCTCATCCCTCATGTCACATGAGATCATGGGGAGTCAGAAAAATGTGATTCTCCCATAATATAGGAGGTGATTTCGTTCACAATAGCCACACTGCCCTCACGTAACGTGAGCTCAGGTGACTTGAGGGTAATGTGTTTCTACCTTAAGTCGGTAATACTTACCTATTATGCCAAATAATTCACCCTCATCCCTCATGTCACATGAGATCATGGGGAGTCAGAAAAATGTGATTCTCCCATAATATAGGAGGTGATTTCGTTCACAATAGCGACACTGCCCTCACGTCACGTGAGCTCAGGTGACTTGAGGGTAATGTGTTTCTACCTTAAGTCGGTAATACTTACCTATTATGCCAAATAATTCGTGGTACAGAAAGAACTTCGCACTCTACACCTGGGAGACATGGGAATAAATTAGGGACTAGGCCTAAATAATTCGATATATTTTCAATTGGATAGAAGAAGTTGGTTTCAATATTTGGTAATCCCATTGACTTCCAGTTTCGCATCAGGATGCCAATAATTTCCTAGTAAGGAGCGTTTTCTCTCGTGAGGTAACATGAGAGCTCTATGCTGTTTTGGCCACAACAATATTGAAATCTACGACTCTAGATAAAACACGGTTTGAATTGTATGTAAAGTTCTCAACCTAATCGCTTGCATTGTTTCAAATAGAACCAAAGTACCACACACATTTGAGAAGCTGAGGTCACTCATGACTTTACACTTATAAATATTTACAAATTTACAACGACTATGTTGCGTTGCTAATATTCAACAACTGTATCTCCTATGATGGTCTTTTCATATTGATTTAATTCCAATAAAAAAATGGTTTGTTCCATATCACAAGGTGTGTTTACGTTTACACTATGGTCCAGCGACATCGCGTAAAATACGTAGGTACATGTCCACCTTTTTTTTTTTTTTTTTCGTCAAAAGCCTTTCATCAGATCTCTTTTGTGTGATGTCGATCAACGCAACGCACCTATAGAAGTAGGATGTACCTCTACTAATCTTACGTACCAAAATGAAGCCAATATCAAATGGAATATCTCTCGAGCGACTGGAACACAATTTGATTTCCTAAAAAGAACCTATTTAATCAGAATCTGTATAGAAGTAAGAAGAAGAAGAAGAAGTAAGAAGAAGAAGAAGAAGAAGAAGAAGAAGAAGAAGAACAGGTATCTTTCTTGGTCTTTTTTGTATTTAGAAAATATCTATGATTTAATTTGAGAAAACAGTTTTTACTAATACATATTCAATCAAGTTTTTATTTTGGACTGATTTTGTCAGTCTTTGAATTTTCCTTATGACATCTTTAGACCATTGCCTAAATCATTATCTACACTTAAAGTATTATGAAAAATTATGAGATGGACACACTTTCCTTCTCACCCACTTCCATATTTTATGAACATGTCCTTTTTTAACAGGAACAGGAAGAAGAAAATCTTGCAGCACTATTTTTTACGTCATGGAGAAATTTATCTGGATTTAGCGGAAAATCTAAAATTCAGCGCTAAAATGTTATCAAAACTTTTTTCTAGACTTTTGCCTTCAGGCAGAATTCAAATAGGTAGTAGAAAACTTTTCTAGTTGGGGTTTTTTATATGAACCTAGGTATAGTACGAGTATTATTATCCTCCTTGTAAGTTTTTTCTTTTGTCTTCATTCTGCGCCGTTTATTGTTATTTTCAAAACTTTGGCCAATGATAGGTATTTATATACCTAGAATTTTCTTTTTCGCCGGTACTTTAGACCCAGGATTTTTCTTTTTTGTGTTAACTACATCAATATACCTACCTACTTGTAAGTCCGTAAAAACTGTTTTCTTAAATCAATGATCTATATTTGTTGGATTTCGATGTATTGATGATAACTTAAATTAGGTAGATATTATCTATAATAAAATTTCTAATTAATTCAAGTTTAGGGCAGGCAATAACATTAGAATAATGGATCATTATTTCTACTCTAAATATGTAATATTAAAATCTAAATAAATTATATTTATTCTATACTTACTCTACATAGAAATACGTAAATTGATAAAATACTCGTAAAATAGAATAAATCAATCAGAAATACATTTTATATTAGCATTAGCAATAATAAACCTTATTTGGTTTGGACTTAATAAGGGATTGAATGGACATTATGGGAGCCTTTTAATGTAAAATTTATTTTAGCATGGGCATTACCCAAGTGAGTTCTTATGGACTATAATTTGTTCACTTTGGGGAATCGTGTACCCTTGACTTTTCTACATCTATAAGCCTTTTAATGTAAAATTTATTTTAGCATGGGCATTACCCAAGTGAGTTCTTATGGACTATAATTTGTTCACTTTGGGGAATCGTGTGCCCTTGACTTTTCTACATCTATGATAATTCTATAAGGTGTAAGTATATCTAGAACAAGTGCTCATTCCAAGATCTCAGGTTCAAATCCCCTTGAGATCAAAATAAAATGTACAATTTGAATTTCAAAGTCTTGGAGTGTGCTGAGATGTCGCAGTATAAACATGGTGAAGGATATACCTAGCTATAGCAAAGGTGGCAGTATTGTATTGGAATTGTAGTTTGAAGACAAAATAACTAACTAACCTATCTGAAGACATTTTTCTAGACGAGTGCTCATCACCTAATGAAGAGATGCTGTACAATTATAATTATTTCAAGCTCTGCTTACTAAATTACCTAAGTTGTCGCTTAATATTTCGCATTCGCAGAGAAAAGAATAAAATGTAATTATTACAAAAGATCAAAGGGGTACCTAAAGATATTCTTTAAACATCGAAGTTATAAAAGGCCTAGGTGGGTCTTTTATTTAGCATGCAGGGACTTTTCAGTCCTATTCCAGCAGTATACGTAAGATCTATTCCTCCAGTTCAATAGGTACCATAATTTCTTTTATACAATTTTTCTTATACAAGTAGGTAGATAGTGTAGGTACAATAAATTAGTTAACTATTATCAACAATAGGTGGTACAATTAATTTCTTAAGTTTAAAGCACTGATCGGGCAAAATCCAGGAGTCTAGAAGTATTAATAAATTAGTGGATAAGTAGAAATAAAGACTAGAGCATCTTTTTACCTACTAGGGTTGATGACCGCTTCTGACAAAGTTCAAATGAATGTCTTTTATTTGTTTAGGTACTCTATTCCCCATTCCCCTGCTTACGAGTCTGACTGACTAGACGAGTGCACTTCGTTATTTATTTTCTTTTATGACAAAATTCTATGCTAACTAGAGAACTAACTAATTTTTACTATGCAGGTACCATTATGTTGATTTTTTATTATGAAATAAAAATTAGGTACGTGAGTTTTTTCCCCTTCTTTTTTTTTATATTTCCCGACCGCTAACTAATTTTTCATGCTTAACAATCATTGCCGAACAATTTGGTTAGAATACAAATAGTTACAATTCCCACCATCGACAAAAATTTGTACTCGTTTTTCGATTGCAAATATTTCAACGGGTTACTTTAAAATTTTGAAAGTTCATCAAATAATTTACACAGGAAACTATTAATTGTGTTGTGATTATGATTATTGGGCACTAGTCTTAAGAAAAATGTCAAGAATAGTTCAAAGTTGTATCGAAAACATAGAGGACCTAAGTAAAAAATACTTAAATGAATAATAAAAAAAAAAGAAAAAAAAAAAAAAAAAAAGACAAGGAAGATTTATGGACCAATGATTATTCTTTATTAGAAGAACCTTGCTGAGATAGCTTTACAATTTTGGAGAATTTATCCGATCTAAAAACAGTTCCCCTTCAAAACTGAAGTTTGTGTAAATTTTTGGTACCTACCAAGGAAAATGACAATGTAATGCTTTTGAGACGTCAATATCAATTATCTTGACGTCCTTAAACATAACAAGGATCCAATGCCTCACTGGCAGCAACTTTCATGGCTACCTTCAATGTTGATCTGTTAGTCAGGTATCTGCAAAAAAAGAAAATTATCCTGAACAATACTAATTAAACTGGTGCTGGTATACGTATTGTGCGGTAAAGGAAAAAGAGAGAAAAAAAAAGAAATGATACCTAATAAAGATAATAGAAAGTAAAAAATGAAAAATAAAAAGGAAATAGAAAGTACTAAAAAGAGTCACTGGATTCTTATTGGACAAATCACGTATGTGTATAAAATGCCTTCAAAATAATCTCCAAGTAAAAAAGTATGCAATGTGCCTTACAAAAAGTGGTTTCAATAAAAGCAATGTCGGGTTGCATTTGCACTTTTTGAAGGCGTAAGATGTTTCCGTAAAAATTACCTTCGGGTGGCATTTGCACTTTTGAAGGCGCAAGATGTTTCAATAAAAGCAATGATCTTTTTTCTTAGATTATTATTATTTTTTATTTATTATTTTATTTTTTTATTTTATTTTTTTACCTTTTTTCTTAGATTTCTTACTCACCTCTTCTAAAATATCACCCGTCTGTAGTGTTTGTACTATTTCGTGTTTGCGCCCAGAGAGGGGAGGGGGGGAATCTATGCGAGTCCTCAGGTGTCGGTATTGCGAGGCTTGGACTCGAGTTCTTGTCATCGTACGTCGCTTAGCCTCGGTGAACCGAAACCCCTGGGCCTCCATCCCGATCTGAAGAGAACATCGAGGGAGAAGTGTTAAAACGCTAAGCGAGCACTTGAAATACGAAAATCTTTCAAATAGGTAAATCACAGAAAAGTAGAAAAATTTTCAATCGAAATTTCGATGATCTCATACAAAATGCACAACGTGCATTTTAGGTAAGCACCTACATCCGTGCTCACTGCTCACACATCTATTTATTTATCGTATGACACCTCACACATCAAAGCTAAAAATCGGACAGTCACTCATCCAGATATCAACCAAAGTCAATGTTGCTTCAAACTTCGGACTTAGAAAAATTTTCAAAAAAAAAATAAATAAATCAATTTTTTTTTCATACTTTATATGATTCCTTATCACACGGGGAGTATTTTAAGATAGGAAATCTTTGGTCGAAAATTGGCCGCCGTAGGCGGTCGATTTTGGACTTAGAAAAATTTTCAAAAAAAAAGTTCAATTTTTGGACACTTTTTAATGATCCCTCATTGCACGGGGAGTATTTCAAGATAGGAAATTTTTGGTCGAAAATCGGCCGCCGCAGGCGGTCGATTTTGGACTTTGAAAATTTTTCAAAAAAAAAAGTTCAATTTTTGGACACTTTTTAATGATCCCTCATCACATGGGGAGTATTTTAAGATAAGAAATTTTCGACCAAAAATCGGCCGCCGTAGGCGGCTCAGGCTCGGGACTTACAAAAATTTTATTTTTTTTTAATTATTATTATTATTTTTTTTTTTAAATACGTATTCCGCAAATGTAATAGAAAGTCGTGTGATGTTCACACCAGATTTTTTTTTTTAAATTTTTCTAAGTCCGAAGTTTGAAGCAACATTGACTTTGGTTGATATCTGGATGATTGACTGTCCGATTTTTACCAAATTGTTACAGTGGACCATACCGGGATAGCATACCAAATTTCATCGCTCTAGGACAAACCGTAAGGGTAATAGAAAGTAAAAATTAATATTTGTGTGTGTGTGTGTGTGTGTGTGTGTGTGTGTTTTTTACCTACTGGGATCAAAATGTAGATAGCTCTAAAATCAAGTGAACGTGAAATTTAGACATTGCTATTCCTAATCAAAACATTTAAATTTTACCTACTGGGATCAAAATGTAGATAGCTCTAAAATCAAGTGAACGTGAAATTTAGACATTGCTATTCCTAATCAAAACATTTAAAAAATGTATTCTTATCAAGTACTTTTTCAGATATCAGGTAAGAAGCAATAAAAAATAATATACCCTTGATTCTACCAAAATATAGATAGGTACCGAAATCATAAGCATTTACCCTAATCTAATAAACTTCAATAATGAAAATTTGGCCTAATAAAGTAGATTCAGGATTAAAAAAACACGAGTAAGAAAATAAAGTTTGATACCGCTCATTTGATAAAAGTCAACTTCTTAAAAATTTTGAAAGTTCATCAAAAATTTACACAGAAACTATTAATTGTGTTGTGATTATATTATTGGCACTAGTCTTAAGAAAAATGTCAAGAATAGTCTCAAAGTTGTATCGAAAACAAGAGGTACCTAAGTAAAAAATACTTAAATGAATAATAATAATAATGGAAAAAAAAATCGAAATTAAATATAATTTAAGAAGGTTTTACATTTCGATAGAGCTCAAAGAGATTATTTCTTATTATTAACCAGGTATTTAGAAGAAAGAAAAAAAAAAAAAAAAAAAAAAAAAAAAAAAAAAAAAAAAAAAAAAAAAAAAAAAAAAAAAAAAAAAACAGTTCCCCTTCAAAACTGAAGTTTGTGTAAATTTTTGGTACCTACCAAGGAAAATGACAATGTAATGCTTTTGAGACGTCAATATCAATTATCTTGACGTCCTTAAACATAACAAGGATCCAATGCCTCACTGACAGCAACTTTCATGGCTACCTTCAATGTTGATCTGTTAGTCAGGTAAGTATCTGCAAAAAAAGAAAATTATCCTGAACAATACTAATTAAACTGGTGCTGGTATACGTATCTAGCGTAGTAGGTAGTTGTGCGGTAAAGGAAAAAGAGAGAGAAAAAAAGAAATGATACCTAATAAAGATAATAGAAAGTAAAAACTGAAAAATAAAAAGAAAATAGAAAGTAAATAATAATAATAATAATAATAATAATAATAATAATAATAATAATAATAATAATAATAATAATAAATATATATACTTGCATGTAAAATAGTGAGGGAATATTATCACTTTATTATTCTCATTTCGTGTCTGGGTGTAAATTAGCAATATTTAAAATTCCTACACCCAGAAGTGACGTATCGATCCCATTTTGTTTACGTTGATGAATAAATGATTTTTCCAGTAATTTCGGTTTTCACTATGTTTGAAATGACAAGTCAGCAGATAAAATACAGGTAGATATCTAAATTATAGTAAACAAGGAAAAATGTTCTGTAAATTAATTAAAATTTGTGTGTTTATTAGGAACAATTAGCTATGCAATTACGAGTAAAGTAATTACCTATAAGGCACCTAATTATGTTGTGCAATGTTTTTCAAGGGATGGGACGAAAGCTTGATAAAATACTTAAAATCACATCATAAATTTATGTATAAATTGCATTTTTTGGAAACCAAGATTTCGACACATCCACTATTTATCAGTGGATGTGTCAGATTTCCGATATTCACAGTCTACATCTAAATTCTACCTACATCAATATTGTTTTTACTTTTGTCTTCTATTTTGTAGACATTTCCCTCCTTCCTCATTCCCGATTTTGAAAATTTGGACCGATTGCAATACTTTCATTACTAGTATAGCTCCGCTATACTGTAGTAATAGAAAGTAAAAATCCAGACTACATTATTTTTGTCCGCCAAACCTTGATTTTCGGACTTCGTTCCCTGGACTAAAATGGTCAGTGAAAGACTTTACCTTGAAGTCAAAGTCAGCAGTGAATTGTGTCTTCATTCTCTGGAACACAGGGTCTTGTATTGTCTGCTGAGCTCTCCTAGCTAAACTCTCTGATCCTGCACTCGCGAAGGTGGCAGTCATAGAGTTGACGTTCTCTGAAACAATACACAATGGGGGCACGGTTGGTCCAGTGGTAACGCGCTTGCTCGCCATGTAAGGTCGGGTTCGAATCCCACCATCGACAAAAATTTGTACTCGTTTTTCGATTGCAAATATTTCAACGGGTTACTTTCTGGTTACTTTCAACGGGTTACAACGGGTTACTTTCTGGTTCTCAGACTAAGCCAAGAAATTAAAGATGCTTTCAATCGAAAAGAAACCACAGTAGCAGTGTTTGTAGACTTCAGAGCTGCCTATGACGGAATCTGGCGCTGTAAATTGTTTGAAAAACTTAGTAAACTTGGAATTAGAAGCAACATGTTTAGATGGATTTCTGACTTCATCAACCAACGATTCTGCGCAACGCGTTACTCAGACACCCAGTCTAGCTACAAACAGACTCACGCCGGCCTTCCACAAGGAGCAGTGCTAAGCACTACTTTGTTCAACATCTTCCTGAACGATCTTCTTACAACGCTTGAGAAAACTGGTGTTAAAGTTGCAGCTTTCGCAGATGACTTGGTGCTGTGGTCATCCAGGAAACCAAATCAAACCAACCAACTCAAAAATGAGATAAATAAAGCTCTAAGAACCTTGAAAATCTGGTGCTCCGAAAACCTCATGGTTGTTAATGAAGATAAAACGAAATACCAAGTATTCAGCCTAGCCAGAAGA
>NW_007377549.1:143268-148447 GCF_000475195.1 Diaphorina citri | reverse complement strand
ATGGATTATCCGTTATCTGGAATAAATTAAATTTACCATAATGATTTTTATTATTATTATTTTATTTTTTTTCAACGACACATCTTCAGAAACGAAAATAAGTATGGACTCCTCAAATGTACCCTACAGGCTACAGGGAAAGATAGATGGGAAAAGGAGTGTTCGAAGAAGGCGAATATCCTGGCTGAAAAATCTAAGAACCTGGTTCGACACCTCAACAACAGGACTCTTCAAAGCAGCAGACAACAAATTCATGATTGCCAACATTCGTTAACGGATATAACACCTCAACAACAGGACTCTTCAAAGCAGCAGCCAACAAAGTCATGATTGCCAGAATGATTGCCAACATTCGTTAACGGATAGGCACCAGAAGAACATTTATACTGTCGGCTAGTTATGCCAAGAGTTTTAAAAATTCAATACACATAATATCAGACAAAAACTGTCCTTTTGTTAATTTCCTATGGGGCACTAAAACTGTCCTATTGTAGTTGTAATATGTAGCGAAACAGATTTACATAAGTTCGTGCCATGGTCATCTCAGCACACTGGTCTAGGTTAGAGAAGGCTCAGGATCCACTTCCTAACATGTCTGCAAAAGTCTGCACCATGTTTAAATTTCCCATTCACTAGGGCTAATGAATGGCAGTAAAAATAGTTGAGCTTCTACCAGCACACAAAAAATAACATTTAACTAAGTAGGTACTTAGTTCGCTAAAGTTTATTTACCTCTTGGTGGTCTATGAACTAGTTTCTGTTATGTTTACTGAAAAAGTAAGGTGTGAGGTGAGAGTGACAACATCGTATGATTGTGTGATTAAAAACTTTATCGATAATTAAAATCTTTTATATCTAATTGTTCGTATTGTGTGTAATATTACTGTATTCGAAAAAAATTACCTTAATTTTTGGTGTCACTCTATGATTTTTGGCTTTTGCTATTCTTGACAAAAACATTTTTTTAATGTTTTTTCTCTAACATTATCGTGATTTTGTGTCAATACAATTGGCTGTGTGTATATCTGTGTAATACGTACGTATACCTATACTGTGATAACTGTGATATTATTTAGTTCATTTTTTCCTTGTTACCTACTCAATTGAGGTTGAACTTGTTACCTACTCAATTCATCAATCTACATAGATATACCTCATCTATAGTAGTGTCTATCTACTATTGGTACCTGAGTGCTATTAATATTACAATCATCTGGGTAACATGGATCAGAGTCAGGGCCCTTCTTATGGACACTCTCAAGAGGTCCCTTCTTGCGGGCAGTCGGTGGACATAAGCCAATATGTTTACCAGCTGGAAAAGCGAGTGGTGGAGCAAGCGCAGCTTATCAACTTGCTGAATGACAAAATCGCTCAGTTGGAGGCTAGTGGCGGCGTCAGGTCATTTTCTCAGGTTGTTTCCAAGAACATGCAGAAGATACAAAACAAAGTCGTCGGGACTAATAAGGGTTAATTTTTTTCCTTCCATCTTGCTATCTTTCTTTTGCGCTTTTTTCCCTCCTTATAATTCCCCTTCCTTGTTTGTAATTTTTGTTCTGTGTTTATCTTCGTGTTTTCTGTCTCTCCTCCTCCGAAGAAAAGCCTTTTTTTTAAAAAAAAAAAAAAAAAAAAAACGAACGAAGTGAAACTGAAATTCCAATTCGAGTCTACTTTCACTATTGCTTGTGTTTAAATCCGTTAGTTTGACCATTCATATTCGTACTTGGTTAGTAAGGAGTCCACCCGTTTATTGTAGTAAATAATAATAATAAACTTCAAAACAATTCAAAACAGTTCTTCTGAAATTGATAAAAAATGGCAAAAACGTTCCAACACCTGCCTCGATGGTGTAGTGGTCAAGATGCTAGCCAGGTAAATGGCACAACTTTGAACTAAGAGTCCGCATTTCTAGGGACTAACATAATAAAATATATAGAATCCTTAGTACGTACAGTCGTACACCTAATATGAGAGTAATCACAACTTTCACAAAAGTCTGGAGGGAAAAATTAAAGATGTCAAATTTTACAGATTTTAAAGAGAAAACTTCACAAAACCGACTGGAAAATTGGAAATCATGTTTTCCAACCCTCATGCAGAAGCCTTGCGAAATAAAAGAAGAGAATAAAACTAAACTGTTTAAAATCAAACTAAAAGATTGGCTGTATAAAAACGAGCTGTCCATTGATTTATTGATTAACAATGTCCTACTCCTACCCTACTTTTATTTAAATAATAATTAAGCTTATAAGTTGTTCAATTGATGACCTTCTTTTTTAATATTTGTGATATATACTAATGACATACGTGTTAATAGATTTCTTTGAGAAAAAGCCATAACTAAGTACCTATTTTTGCAAATTTCCCCTCTATTTTTCCCAATTTTACCTTCTATTTTTTGTAAATTTCTAAGCATGTGTTTATAATTGTTTTATTGTATTCAAAATATTTAGTTAATTGCATTATAGTCGAACTGTGATGAGAGGCATACTACGGGATGGGCATGCTACGACACAGGCCACAAGCGTCTAATGTAGAAGTTGTTCCATTGCTACGAAATAAAAACGGCGGTGGAACACTCATCTTTTTTTACAAAAGATTCATAATTATTATTCTAGAATAAGAGTGTTAACTAACTTGCATTTCTAAATGGCACAACTTTGAACTAAGAGTCCGCATTTCTAGGGACTAACATAATAAAATATATAGAATCCTTAGTACGTACAGTCGTACACCTATGAGAGTAATAACAACTTTCACAAAAGTCTGGAGGGAAAAATTAAAGATGTCAAATTTTACAGATTTTAAAGAGAAAACTTCACAAAACCGACTGGAAAATTGGAAATCATGTTTTCCAACCCTCATGCAGAAGATACAAAACAAAGTCGTCGGGACTAATAGGGGTTAATTTTTTTCCTTCCATCTTGCTATCTTTCTTTTGCGCTTTTTTTCCCTCCTTATAATTCCCCTTCCTTGTTTGTAATTTTTGTTCTGTGTTTATCTTCGTGTTTTCTGTCTCTCCTCCTCCGAGGAAAAGCTTGAAGGGTTGTCCTGAACCGCATTGTAGGGTTGATTGATTAGCTGGAAACGTTCGAGTTTCTTCCAAGGGGAATTTTCCGATGTTTTCTCTCTCTCTTTCTTTTTTTTGTATTTATCATTATTTACATAAATAATACTGTTATCTTTACTTATACATTGTACTCATATTATGTATTTTATGTCAAATAAATTGTACAAATAAATTACAAAAATTACAAAATTACAAAGAGACGAGAATGTTTCTATTGTCCAACTAGGGTTTGTTAGAATTTGTGTTTGTCAAAAAAATTTATCACGAACTACCTAGGTGAATAATAGGTGAAGGAATTGCATACAATTTAGTTTCCTGTGGCCAAGTGGTCAAGAGGATTAGCTCTCAACTCGGAATTTTCTAATCCCGGCCGGAGCGTAAATTTTCAGACTGAATTTTTCCTTTTTCCGTAAAGGCAAGGACGTGGGAAAATGTGTCTTGAAGTAGGTAAATCAGAAACTCTTACAACAACCCTTTTAAAATTAGAAGACCCCTTACATTCCTACCATCTATTAATTGGCCCCTGACTTTCATGACAGGTGGCTGTATTTATTTTACCGAGAGGCCATGCAATGTTTGCATTTCGACTTACAATTAGCCCTCTTCTATTTTACCCTTGGAATTATCTTTGACAACCATCCACCCCCAAAGCTTCCATCTTCACCTTCTGTTGTCACGTCTGCCAATGTGTCAATCTTATGTGTGGTTTGTATTAACCTGAGCTTTGGAAGTTTTGTTGTCACTGTCACCCCAAATTTTAGTATTGTCCTATCGAAAAAAAAAAAAAAATTGTTTACAAATGAATTTTCAGTCAACTGAACAGGTTCTTTTCCTTCTTTGTGCTCGTTGTATTTAAATTTGTTTGATATTAGATTAGTATTAGTAGGTATACCTACTTATTATAAAACCGTAACGGTTGGTAGTTTGAACTGTAAGTAGGTACTCGTATTGTCTTTGTCCTGTGATGTGATAGCATGTTGATGTAGTGTAGAGAAAGTCTAGCATGTCCATCACAGTATGGCAAGTTAAATGGTAATTATAGTAGGTCTATCTGTGTTATAACGTGCTAAAAGATTTACAGTGGTGAATTGAAGGTAGGTACTCGTACCATTTAGAGATTTAACAAATCGCAAAATATGATCTGGAGTTTGGTGTTTTGAGTCCAAGTGAAGCCATAAAATTTAGTACCTACCTATTGATTGGGGAACGACATTTGTGACAAACGTTCAAATACTCAGTATATTAGATTTAGATTATTATTATTATTTTCATTCAAAAGTTCCTTTGAAATTCCAATTGAAAAATAGGAGTTCTGGCACATCCACTAATCGAAAGCTTACCCGAAATAAAAAGTCAGTGTACTAAATTAAGCTTGTGAAAGTCTCTTTCTCTTTCTCTCTCTCTCTCTCTCTCTCTCTCTCTCTCTCTCTCTCTCTCTCTCTCTCTCTCTTTTTCCCTCTCTCTCTCTCTCTCTCTCCCTATTCCATACATACAAATGGGTATTTGGCTCTCTCTCTCTGTGTTCCTCCCTCCCTCTCTCCTCTCTAGCTCTCATTCTCTAAATTCTACGCATTCCCTTTACACGTGGTCTCTATCTCCCTTTCTCTCCCCCTCTCTCCTCTCTACCCTTTCTCTTTGTGCTATTAAAGCCTTTGAATTTCTCTCTCTTTCCCATTTCATTGGTTTTGACTTCATTATTTGTGAGTTCATATATCTCAATCTATCTGTACTTTATTTCTTTATTAGCATTTATACAGTAAAACCTCGATTATTTCAACTAATTGGGACCGGGCGGGGGTAGTTGAAATCATGCAGGTTGAAATGATCGGTTTCTATCATCTTTTCCACTGATAAGACGGGATATCCTTTGAAAGATAGAAAAAAGCAATGGATTTAGGAGTTGAAATAACGGAAGTTGAAATAATCGAGGTTCTACTGTAGCTGTACTTTTATGTATAACATAAAATCTACCCTACTGCACTATATGAGTTGAAAGGTACTGAATGACATTCAGTTATGTACCTGCCTAACTACCTAATGATAAATTTTACTACCTAAATGAAATCGGTACCTACCTGCAAGGGCCGTATTTAGGGCCGCCCCAACGCCCCC
>NW_007377549.1:140766-143216 GCF_000475195.1 Diaphorina citri | reverse complement strand
AACAAAAAAAAAAAAACCCTCCCCCCCCAAACAAAGGCCAAAAAAAAAAAAAAAAAAAAAAAAAAAAAAAAAATCGACACGATTAAATGCTGAGCTTTAAAAATCAACGGAGTACCTAAGATTGACTTTTTTTATGATTGTGACATATGGAACTTGCTGGATGATTCTTTAAACTACTTTAAAGAAGACATATGTTCTACTGAAGAAGATTTCTGAAAGAAAGAAATCCTGAAGAAATTAAAGAGGAAAAGCCCTTTTAACCCTGCACTTTCGTACAGAAAGTGAAAATTGGGAAACAGGTAGGTAGGTAGGTATAGGTGGAAAAGGTTACTTTTGCCTATAAAAAATACACACATACCTATCTTTTTTCAGGTACCATTTGAAGTCACGTAAAGCTCTGATAAAATGCTCAGATTTTTCTCTCCAGCTTTGATATTCGAAACAGGTGTGAAGTGAAACCCAGAGTGGAATATTAATGTTTCAAGATTTGGAGGTGTTTCTCTTACATATGGTATTGACCTCTAAAACATTTTTGTTTCCAGCGAGAGATTTTTTACATGAGTTTACTTTGTTTGTATGATGTTTGGATCAAATTTTTTTACATGAGTTTACTTTGTTTGTATGATGTTTGGATCAAATCTTGGGACAAATTTGGAGTCACTTTTACTAGGCTGATTGGCTTTGAAACTTGACACGGTCATGTATTTATCTTGGTTGACTAGGTAAGGTATATCAAGGAATTTTGACAGAAACAATCGAGTTTTTTTTTCAATTCAATTTCAAGTTTGTAAAAATGAGTCAATTCTCAATTCCTTGATCAAAGGAGCTAAATTTTACAGTTGTTGGTTTACAGAACTCTTATTGATTCGTTTAATAATTTTTCCTTTCAGCATTTCCAGCACTATTCTCTCCTCCCCTTTATTCCTTCAGTTTCTATCTTCTAACATTTTATTTTTCCATATTTTTGCCTCCCCCACTTCCTTCCACCCTTCTTGCTGTTTTTCTAATTTAATTGATAGCAAAAACATAAAATTCCTTGTAATGCTTTTTTAAAAGATGAAAAAAGGAGGAAGAAGAAGGAGGAGAAAAAGAAGAAGTAGAAGAAAAAAAAAATGCAAAATATGCTAATGTATAAAATGGTACAAATTAATAATAACAACAATAAAAAAAGGTCCGTAATATTTATTCAAGAGAGATAACGAGTTGTCTTTTGCCTTTGTAATGAACGACCAACCGAAGAAAAATTCTAGTGGAAAAAAAAATAATAATAATAATATTAGGATTGTGTTTATTGAATTAAACTCAATTAAAAAAAAAAAAGGAAATAAAGAAGAAGAAAAAGAAGAAGAGGAGGAGAAGGAGGAGGTGAAAGGAAAGTTAAAAATCGAGATTTATGTGAACAGGCCCATAAGACTATGTAGCCCTCAACATGAAAACTGCCGTATACTACAAGTTGCAGTCTAGATGTGAAATCCGCCTTACAAGCAGAGCAGAGCCGTTGCAAGTTAATAGTTCTCTATTCCAGATAATTCCACCTCCCCCATCCGATGCTCCAGGGATGAGTCTTATACATCAACAGCAAGGCACTACTCAGGATCATCAACCCAAGTCTAGCACTAACGTCACTAGTGGTGGAGAGAGTGCACCTATACGAGCTACACCCTCTATGTGGCGATGCTCTAGAATTATGCATACACAACGTGAGATGCATCCCCCTGTGCTTATCTCACTGGAGGGTATTGTAGATCAGGTACTAATTCAATTCAATCAAAATTTACTGTATTGTTAACACACATTGCATTACACACAATTTACATACAAACACCCATCTTTTTTAGCCTGTCTTTCCTTTATTAAATTACGGGACAAGGGTCCTCCCGCTGGAGGACGTTAATCTTTGTCCCGCTGGAGGACGTTAAGCTGAAACAATACCAGCCTGTCTACCAGAGACATTAAAAACACATGGGTAGTCCTCCAGCTGGGAAACTCTTTCCATATCGGAGAAGGGATTGAGTGGAATAGTTGGGGGGAGGTTTTTCTGGAGGAAAACTAGAAACCAATCTCCATCCAGATGGTTTAAAGTACTCATAAACGTCTCTGGAAGTAGGGATAACTCAT
The DNA here is from genome assembly GCF_000475195.1 of Diaphorina citri. Lineage (NCBI taxonomy): Eukaryota > Metazoa > Arthropoda > Insecta > Hemiptera > Psyllidae > Diaphorina > Diaphorina citri. The sequence continues at coordinate 141,098 of NW_007377549.1, read as the reverse complement.
CTGTATCCTGAAAAACTACGTCAGACTTAAGCGAGTCGGTAGTCATCGGGAGAAATCCCAACAGCTTAAAATGCCTCTATCACAGAGCCTCGGAACCACCAAGATGGATTTGACGGCACGCCCGGACCCCCCAACAAATGGACAACGATTTCGGACAACGAAAATAACGACGCCAGAAAAAATGAGATTGGGAATTTTGAATATCATGACTTTGAGGGATAAAATAGAAGAATGTGTTGACATCATGATGCGGAGAAAGCTTGACATCTTCGGATTAAGTGAAACAAAGAGAAGACATCAGGGAACAGAAGAACTAGGGGGGGGGGGGCGCC
>NW_007377549.1:127454-140532 GCF_000475195.1 Diaphorina citri | reverse complement strand
AAGATAACTATGTATTTTCTTAATGATAAATTTCCCAATGAACCCACCGAGAATTACAAAAAGGAGGTTAAATTATGCTAAACAAATTGTAGAAAATAAAAGAGGGAAATTAATTTTGTGTATATTTTTAAAGAAGAACAATCTGCATATAAAAATAATACATAGGTACACCGAATGAATATTACAGAGTAGATAGTAGCTACTGTTTTGACCTTAGAACCGTTACATTGCGCCATAACAATTACAAATCCTGCTTCTTTTTTTTCTGTTGGAAAAAAAGTGTAAGAAACTTTTTAAAAAAAATACTTTCTATGGGAAAAAGGAAGTTTCAACATTTTTTTCTTCTCCAACAGAAAAGAGAACTCCAAGTTTTCATTATTATTATTATTAACTTATTTAGGTACTTTTTACTTTCCATTACCTATGCCTGGCCAAACCGCTCATCCGATTGCTATGAAACTTTGTCAACTTATTGCTTGCACTCCCGTGAAGGTTATAGGCTATTTCCCGTTCGTTTTTGTTAAGCTACGCCGAGCAAGACCACTAAATGGATGAGTGACATGAACGGCCGTGCCTTAAGGATTTAGGTACTAGGCTAGTAAATAAATAAAAACCTCACGAAAAATGACATTTACGCCCTTCTAGTTTTGCTAGCGGCAAAGATATCCTTTGGGACTTTTGACCCCTTATTCAGGACACTATCCTCGACCTCTTGATTGTACCTATGAATTTAGGTGTAAGTATAAAGTGTGAAAATTCAACATAAATCTATGGTGAATCTATGTTGCCGAGGTAGTGTGCACAGTTTCAGTCGATCGATGTTCTCGAGATATTTTGTTTACAGACTGACAGACACACAGACAGACAGACACACCCACGGACCAATGGCTGAAACTTTGGTTTTAGGCTCTATAGGGACCTCAAAACTTTTCTCTATCAAATTCAAGGTATAATATAAAAAAATCTGGTGTGAACATCACACGACTCTCTATTACATTTTTGCAGAATACGTAGGTATTTGAAAAGAAATAGAAAGTAAAAAAAATGTAATAAAAGGGAAATTTGTTGACACAGGGGGGTATCGAGCCCGCAATTTGTCAACTGTAAGTCGGACAGTTTGTGTGACGTCATTCAAGACCTAGTTGCCTCGAAATTCCGCCAGGTGGCGTTGCCCGCCACCCCGTTTTACTGGTCAAATTTCTTCTTGAAAATGTAAAAGAAAATGCTGATCAGGGAAATTTCTAAATTAAAACAACCAAAAGGTACCAAAAAGATAATTTTACTGTTTTAAGTTTTACTTGTTGACAAAATGACATCGTTTTCATTTTCCCTAAAAATGTTTAAATAGTGCAAAATAAGCCAAAATGTACCAATGTTAAAATAGCCCTTTTTGTAGGGCAATTGCCGGTCTCTGGCGGTAACATTCCAAACCAATTTACCTATGGTGTTGTAGTTAAAAAAAATAAAATAAAATAATAAAATAAAATAAATAAATAGTATGGCACCATGGCAATATGGCATTTGCCGGTCTCTGGTGATAACTTACTAAACCAATCTATGGTGCCTTGGTAGAAAAAAAAAACACCCTCAACACCCTCGGTACTATAGAATGTTAAATATCAAGTTCAATACCTATTACGATTACAAATGAGATAGCATACAAACACATTTTCCCGAAATGATATTTTGAAAAGACGGCAACACGTAGCAACTTGGATTTCCCTTTGATCAAAAGTAACAATATGTGCGTGTGTGTTTATGGGTGTGGTTTGCGTATGAAAGACTGTTTATTTTTTTCCAATTTTTTAGGGGGGTAATGTTACTCGCTTCCATGGACCATCTTTAAAACCAGAAGTGCCCCCTGGGTGGTTCAAAATGAGTAACTTATAAGCATCATGCGTCCCAATGTAAAAATTATTTCCGGAGGTCTTTGAAAAATGACATAATAGTCAATCTCAAGCATTACATAGCAACAACAAAAACAACAACATTTTTTCCAATTTGAACTTTTGGATACTTGGTCTGTGATTGATTTCCAGTTTTGTCTGCATATAAGTAGGAGTAAGGAGTTTGTGTTTAATGTGTTTCTAACGCTTTAGACAAATTTTACAATGAAGAGTAGGTACCAAAAAAAAAAAAAAAAAGCTTTATTATCATCAAATTAAGGAGAAGATAACATTTTTCATTAATAAAATCAAATAAAGTAAAACAAAATATTCACCTATACCAATCCCAAACGTGGTAATGAGCTTCTTGACAAAGTTGAACGTGTGAGCTGTTATGTTGGCATCATTGACGTTGTCTCGATTTTCAAACGCAATGCCATAGCATTTGGTGAGACCGAGCTTTACCTGACGTAGTACCTCCTCGTACCAGTTCTCTCGGAACCACACCATCTGAAAATATAATAGAACATTTTAGCCTTCAGATGCATAACTACAATCAATCACAGACCAAGTATCCAAAAGTTTCTGAACCAGGTGTTGCCGACGATCATTTCATTCCTCAAACAAAAGTCCAGTAAATTTTCCCCTTCATCATTTGTTTCCATAACTCCACGGTCCTATGATGTTTTCAAATCCGTTTCTTTCTTTGCCAACTTGTGCGTTCATATCTCCCATCACGATAGTATTCCTTTCCTTGATGTGATCTTCCAAAAGACTTTCGAACTCAGTATTGTCATTCATCGAGCAACCGCTTTGTGGTGCATAACACTGTAAGATAGAAACCACTTCATGTTTTTAGTCCGTCCTTCCTTTATTATTACAATAGTGATAAAAAGGTATAAGGGGCGGACTATTGTATTCGCTTCGGTGTCGTCTGTCGGTCTGTGCCCATAGAAGGACTTATCCAAACCTAGTCGACCTATATATCAAATTAAAGGTCTTTTTACAAGGAACACGAAAATGGTGGTGCAAATTTTGTCCAGAAAACCATAAAGCCAAAAATCCATTTTTACCAGGAACACGAAAATGGTGGTGCAAATTTTGTCCAGAAAACCATAAAGCCAAAAATCCAAAAAAAAACTGGTTTTTGGGGGATTTTTTTCATATTTTCTCACACAAATGAGCTCTGATCTTGAAATTTGTCGCGACGACCTATGAACTCAAAGCGAGAAAGTTTTAGATAACACTTCAGTCGATCATTTAAGGCCGGTTTTAGCGTCACTTATGTTAAGCTACGCCGAGCAAGGCCAATAAATGGATGGGTGACTTAAACCTTATATTGGGAATAAAGGGAGAACGGGCTCTAGTCTTGATTTTAAATCATTACATGAAAGTAAAATCGAAAAATCAAATCAAGAATAATAATAATAATAAACTGAATATTAAGCAATTTAGGTAGGTACATAGGTACTGATTTTCTTTAATCACGATCGAATAAACTATAGGCTAAAAAATTCCCGGAGGGACGGACCCAGCTTGTTGACCAAGTTTCACATTGATTTTTAATAGTCGATCCGAGATGTAAAATACTTCAGTTATCTTTTCCTTGATATCACTGCTAACTATCAACGCCACGCCACTCCATTTCTACAACTTTCTCCGCCAGACCAAATGAGATGATAGCTCCCCCCCCAGGTGTTGACCGATGCTGGTTTTTCCCTAAACCTCAAAAAGTGCCGTTTTGTGGTGAAACGGATCACATATTTAGGTTACGAGATAGAAAATGGAGAAATACGCCCAAATTCCAAGAAAATCGACTCTCTCACTAAATTGCCCCCACCAGGTACAATTCGCTCATTACGACAATTCCTCGGTTTAGCATCGTATTTTAGGCAATTCATCAAAAATTTCTCTCAAATTACCGCCCCAATGCACAGACTGATTGCCGAAGCGAATTCCCTCGATTCTAAAATAATACAGTGGCTCCCCGAGCACGAGGAAATTAGGCAGAAACTGATATCCCTTTTAACTTCAAGCCCAGTCCTCGTGATATTTGATCCAAGTTTACCTATCGAACTTCACACAGACGCAAGTAGCGCAGGATACGCCGGTATCCTGATTAACATAGTACATAGTAAACCACGCGCAGTGGCTTACTTTAGCAAGCGCACAACGCCTGCAGAATCCAAATACCACTCGTACGAACTTGAGACCATGGCCGTAGTAAAGTCCATCGAGCATTTCAATAACTATTTGCAAGGTAATAAGTTCAAGGTCATAACAGATTGCTTGTCCCTTAAGGCAACTCAGGCTAAAAAGGATTTAATTCCTCGAGTCCAAAGATGGTGGAGCTTTCTCCAGAGTTATCATTTCACTATTGAGTACAGGAAGGCCGAGCGGATGGCTCACGTAGATTTCCTAAGTAGGAACCCTATTGACTTCACACAAGAAACAAATTCTTCCTCTCCCCCTATTTCAAAAGTGTTAGATATTCCCCCTATCGAAGCACAAAATCGTGAGAAGTCACGTACATGTAATAAAAATTCCCATGGTGCCCAAGCACCCGTTAACTTGAACCAAAGGAGGGTGAATCTGACTACTGTTACCCCCGATTGGTTACTTGTTGAGCAAAGCAAAGACTCAGAACTGAGTAAAATAAAGGATCAGGTTAAAAATTCCCTTAGGCGGATTTCACATCTAGACTGCAACTTGTAGTATACGGCAGTTTTCATGTTGAGGGCTACATAGTCTTATGGGCCTGTTCACACTTAAACTTAAAGCTCAAGTGTGAACAGGCCCATAAGACTATGTAGCCCTCAACATGAAAACTGCCTTATACTACAAGTTGCAGTCTAGATGTGAAATCCGCCTAAGGGTGAACTTAATACATTGATTCTTACTTTCTATTACAGTAAGTATACGAATAGGGAACCTACACTAGAATAAAACATACCTTGTTTATACTACCAGCATAGGACTGAAAAGTCCCTTTACTCTCGCAGTCTAAACAAGGCCTTATAGATTTTATTGGTAATAACTAACTAATAACATAACATTTTATGGCAAAATAATCAAGGCCTGTTTAAATTGATCAATGAGTAATTTTATTGAGCACATCCATTCCTCGAGGAGGACCTCGAGATGTCAGGGCTGGCCGTGTGGGCAACGGGAAGGAGAGATATCCACACCATGGATCGCCTAGGATGCACCCATAGCCGTTATCACGAGTGCAGACATTCCCCTAGTGGTTAGGAAGGAAACTAAGGAGACCGAGTATCAAGGTCCAGCGAGAGATCAGGGATTGGTCTCAGTCTTGTATCAGAATCGAACCTGCTCAGAACTCAGTGTGTGATAAGTAACGTACGGCCAGGGAGTCTCCTCCTCTCCTTTACGCGTTTGCCCACAGTTAGCCTTTCTCGGTCTCAGTCTGGTATCAGAATCAAACCTGCTCAGAACTCAGTGTGTGATAAGTAACGTACGGCCAGGGAGTCTCCTCCTCTCCTTTACGCGTTTGCCCACAGTTAGCCTTTCTCTTGTAATATCGTTATCATTAGTGCCTCTTAGATTTAATTGTTACTTCATCCTTTTCATATCAATAAACTGTTTATCTTTTAAATCCCGCATATATCTTATTATTCATAATTCCTAGTGTAGTGTAAATAAATTCGTAGACAATGGAGATTCCGGAAGGCGGTGAGATCAACGATCTTCTCAACAAAAGCTCTCCTCACCCCCAGCGACCGGCCTCGCCTACATATATATAAATGTAAAGTATGTAATGAGAAAGTATTGCAATCGGTCGAAATTTTCAAAATCGGGAAATGGGTGGATCAGGGGACCCTTTAAAAAAGTGGTTTTTAGCCCATGGTGTGCACGCATGTATGCGTGTGTGTGTGTGTGTGTGTGTGTGTGTGTGTGTGTGTGTGTGTGTGTGTGTGTGTGTGTGTGTGTGTGTGTGTGTGGTATACAGAATATCTCAAGAACTGTTTGCCAAAGAGCGATGAAATTTTGCATGCATCCCCGGTATGGTTCAAGAATGCAACTGTGGCAATTTGATATAAAAAAATAAAAATAAAAAAAAAACAGTCACCCGTCCAGATATTAACTACAGGCAATGTTGCTTCATCGTTATCTTGTAAACAGTAAGAGATATCGAAAAAAGTATGTAAGTTGACCCCCATTAATAAGGGATCAATACATTTTAAAGCACATTTGTTTTTGAAATTTCGACAAAAATTTAACATTTTTTTTTCTTCCAAGATTTTAAAGCACATTTGTTTTTGAAATTTCGACAAAATTTAACATTTTTTTTTTCTTCCAAGAACTCACTGGTTTTCCACTCTGTTCAGCTATTTTGTATCTCTCCCTCTGCTCAATCTTCAAAGTGAAGTACATGGTCCTGATGGGTAGGAATACAGCCTGAGGATATACCTTGCTCACCTGTTTCGACATAACAAGATTACACATGTTAAATTAGCCAGCATAGTTGGCATGGAAACTCTGAAGTGGAAAGCATTTCAATTTCAACATAACAAAGATTTTTCTTTGCCTTTTCCCATGTTCAGATGGGGTCGGCTGTTCCGGTTTGGAGACAGTTCGGTTTTAGTTTGTCGTCCGCCTCTCAATCAGCTTTAGAGTGATCGCTTTGAGGCCGACTGGTTTTGGCTACATAAAATTTTCACTTAACCGCTTCAGAACCGAAGTGTCCACGGAGGACACTCATCCTGGCAAATCCGGCAGCAATCCAAGTAGTAAGTCACTGGAAAAATGTAATCTGACGGCCGTTGATGGAACGGACACGGAAAGTAAAGTAAGTAAGCCAGCATAGTTAGTCTGAAGGGTTGAAAAGAAAAAAAAAAGGGATATAAGAGACTCACAAAGTCTAGGAGCATTCAAGACCTCCCTGGTGGAAGACCTCCTCTAGGAGAACCCTGCTACTTAAAAGAAACCCGTAAAAAAAGAAAATAAAATAAAAATAACCTTCCCTTGCTAATGAAATAACAAAGGTTGATTGCGAAGGGCATCCACCAGTAAAAATTTTGTAGCCAAAACCAAGTATCAACCTAAAGCAATCACCCCAGCTAGGGCTGATTGAGAGAAAAACGCCGACCCCGTCTGAAGACGGGAAAAGGCGAGAAAGAAGAAGTTATCTTGAAACCCTTCAAGCCCGCGCCTGCCTTGTAAACCCTAGGTCGCTGGTTCGATTCCTAAGCGGGACGAATTTCATGTAACACAGATAAAGTTCGTTTTCGGAACGGCTGGCTTTCTCCTATTTAGTTATTCTTACACCTTATGCATCCATGATTCCAAAAATCACATTGGGAAAATTTCTGTTTATCTGATAGGCTAAATAGACCTTTGGCTGTCCTCTTTTCACGAGAAAACAGCTCGACCGATTTTGATATATTTTTTTTTTTTGTGGTTAAGAAGAGTACTCGGGGTGACAACATCCTGATTCAAAATGGCGGCAAAGTTATGCCTCTTACGCTGCACTCATAGACTGTGAGGGAGCGCGTAGCGCGACCTCACAGTGGAAACAGTAAGCGCTCATGGCAGCAAGAGTGGTGGCGCCATTACGTCGAAATTAGTTTCTCTTTGGACTCCATAGACAATTATTCGTCTCATGACTTATTTTATTTCGCATAATAATATACACGTATGTTAACAGTTGTGGTATGTATTGTATTCTTACCTGAGTGAGAAGACTTAGTATGGAGTTACCACTAGAGGTTGCTAGACATGTTAACAATTGTGGTATCCATGGTAACCATTGGATGGGGGGCATACCCACTGAATTCTTGTCCAAGGCATCCATGAGGGGTGCGTTCATATGTTTGTCAGAAGCAGAGTCTTGCGGAGTCTTCTGTACATCGTATGTTAATAGCCATAGTACCTGGACGGGTTAAACAAGATTATACAGGTTGAGCGAAAACAATACTATGAATGAAAAATCGCGGCAGGCGCAGAATCTCCTGGCTGCACAATTTGAGAAAATGGACCGGAAAAACATCCACGGAACTATTTCGCATAACTGTAAATAAAATCAAACTTGCCAAGCTGGTCGCCAACATCCGCGAAAAAAAAAAAAAAAAAAAAAAAAAAAAAAAAAAAAAAACGAAAAAATGTCGAAATTTAAAAAATAATCAGTTGAAATACCTAGATGCATTGATCCCACATTAAGGGGGGTCTATTGCTCTCCTTTTTTCAACCTGGGCGCACGGCAGTGCGCCAGGCCAAGTTCCAGTAAGCACACCTGTGTATCTTTACACGAACCGATTCGGTAGGTTTTCTTGTCTTCATAGATCGGCTTTCTCTAAGGATAAACTTTGAAATTCAGGAGACATACATATTTAGGTACATACGTACAGTACTTTCATAAAGTCCCAGCCCACCCTTTTTATTTTTTCACTGTTCACCCTGAGAAGCTGAAATTTCGCATGCAGTCCTTGGTTATGATAAAGAATTTTGGGAGGCACTAAAAAATTTTGAAGGGCCCCCCAGGGGCGGCCCCAGAGGGACCAACTTTAAAATCTTAAATGAGAACCCCGTACTTGTGATACATTATATCAGAGGTAATTTTGGTAATTTATTTGTTCCATAATCAAGCGCGCCGGGAGGCGCGCGAACGTCAAGAGTTCGCAGCACCGCCCGGCCTATATTAACACGAAACAGAATTTCAGCGTTTTTCGGCATTTTCACCTCAACTTTTCTCCCACTTCCCCTTAACTTTAAGCAAATTTTATTTGATATTCCTGGTCGGACGTGAAAATAGATGCGAAATCTCCAAAACCCGAACTTTCTACGATTTGTTTAACCGGTTTTCTGATAGGCTCAAAAATCTTGAAAATCGCGAAAAAAAATTTTCTTTTTTTTTTGTTTTCACCCGATTCAATTAATCAAGCCTACAGCCCGTTCTACAAATGGTGGGAAGACGATTAAGGTATCTCCGAAAAGGTCTCATCGAGGAGAAGTGCCTTTTCTTGGTTTCATCTTCTTAGCACTAAAGGGAGACCCGCTAGAGAGGAAAAAGTGACTTCTAGGTGAAAATTTCAAACTTTTCGATCGAGTTGATTAATAAAGAAGTTTTGTGCGCTAGGGTTACAAAAGTCTTAGTGGCCGAGCGGTTTGGTGTGTGTATTTTTACTCCTCTACTGTGATGATAAGTGTGATGGGTGGGGGTTCGAATCCCAGAGAGGTCATTTTTTTTTACATAATTTTATCATTTAAAAATGTTTTATGAATAGCCATAATTACTTTTTTCATAATTTTATAGTTAAAAATTACCTATTTCATAATTTTATAGTTAAAATTTATGAAAAAGGTTTAAAATGCAATTTTTAGGTAGGTATGTAGGATACCGTTCTAATGAAAAAGTTCAAACAGTCCTGGGTTGCTTAAATAGGATGCGGGTTCGATTCCCGCTCGGGACGTATTTTATCTTATCGGAATGGCTGGCTTTATCCCATCCTGTATTTCCCTTAGCAGTTACAGTTCCCTCTATCAGACCCCTGAAAAAAAAAAAAAAAAAAAAAAAAACACCAAACCAAAGAGGAGAGTTAGTAGAAATGTTCATGATAATACCCATGACTCCCCTAAACTTGTCCTTCAGCATAAAATCCGCCTTGAACGGGAATCGAACCCGCGGCCTAGCGCTTAAAAAGCAGACTCGTTACCAACCAAGCTAACGAGGCTGATGAAAAAAAAAAAAACAGGTGAGAAGATCGACTGACGAATTTCTATTACATGTAGCGGAGTAGTATTTGAAAAAAAATTAAAAAAATATAAAAAAATGAAAATTTTTCTAAGTCCCGAGGCTATGAGCCGCGCTTGCGGCGGCCAATTTTCGACAAAAATTTCCTATCTTAAAATACTTCCCCACTGTAAGTAGGGATCATTAAAAAGTGTCCAAAAATTGAACTTTTTTTTTTGAAAATTTTTCCAAGTCCAAAATCGACCGCCTACGGCGGCCAATTTTCGACCAAAAAATTTCCATATCTTAAAATACTCCCGTGTGATAACCATCAATATAAAGTATGAAAAAAATTGATTTTTTTTTTAAATTTTTCTAAGTCCGAAGTTTGAAGCACAATTGGACTTTGGTTGATATCTGGATAAGTGACTGTCCGATTTTTACCAAATTGTTACAGGTCGCGTCCTTGGACCATACCGGGATAGCATACCCAAATTTCATCGCCTCTAGGACAAACCGTTCTTGAGATATTTTGTATACACCTTTTCCCATTTTCCATTTTAGGACTTACGGTAGCTGAACACATACATACATACACACATAACCCAATACATACAGCATACATACGTACAGACCATGCCGGGTCTAAAAATCACTTTTTTGAATCAGGGGGATCCCCAAAACGGATATTTCCAACCATTTTCCCGATTTTGAAAAATTTGGACCGATTGCAATACTTTCAGTTACTAGTTTAGCTCCGCTATACTGTAGTAATAGAAAGTAAAAAAGAGTAATGAAAGAAGGAAGGAAGGAAGACAGGATAGGAGAAAAGACAGCCTTGATTTCCGAGATTTAAGTTACTGGCCTTTAAAAGTTTGTTTTCTTTTGATATTATGCTGAGGCCGCTAGAGCACGTCAGATAATTATTAGGTTCTTCGGTCGGTTACTATTGAACCACGATGAATACATATCCTACATACTAAAAGATTGAGGATGTTTCACAGCGTTTGTTATTTTAGTGCTTTTGTAGTAATTGAAACAAACCTGCTATACAATAGTTGCCGTAGCATGCCCAATTGCCGTCAATTGCCTGGGTTAATAGAACCCATAAATGGGATGTATTGTGTCTATCGTCTAAGCTTGAAAACTAGAAGAAGAAGACGAAGAAGAAGAAGAAGAAGAAGAAGAAGAAGAAGAAGAAGAAGAAGAAGAAAGTCAAGAAAGTTTGACCGCTTCAAGAATTATATTTATTATCAACCTATTCAAGACTCTGAAATCTGAGTTGATATATAGGTACCTAGGTACCTAAATACTGAATATGCTTACTTCTGAAGCAACTACGTGGGTACCTATTTAGAAATTAGGTTCATTTATCTTTCTAAATGTCTATGAACTTAGATGGGTAAGTATTTACAGCAAAAAATAGTGATATCCCCCCAAAAAAACACTTCGTGTTAAAAAATTAACGTCAAGAGTTACCCTCCACAAAAAAGTACTGATATAAAAAAAAGACGTCAATGTGGGACCTCCCTTCTACATTAGCTCTTCTAAAGAAAATAATAATTTTCCATCACTCCTACATCAATTTACCTTGCTGTTGAACCATTGATCCCGGATTACGAAACCTAGATCTTGACCGCAGTACACTAATGAAGATAACAATAATAATAATAATAATAATAATAATAATAATAATAATAATAATAAGGTTTATTCAGTTTCTTCTCACAAATTTCATCGTGTTCCTATATAAGTACATGATGTTTGTACTTTTCAGGAACATTTTAGTTTCTTATATCATATCATGTTAAAAAATTACATAGTCGACCGGCCGTCGATCGATCCACGAAGAAAATCTATGTTGTCGAGGCAGTGTCGACGTGTCCGACATCGATCGATGGCGATCGAAAGAACTTGAAAATTACTTTGACACCTGCTCGGTGGCGTAGTGGCCAAGACGCTCGCCTGGTAAACAGGAGGTTCAATTCCAGCCGAGCCATGGAATGTTATCCTTATTCATTTGAGAATTTGACCACACAATAATGGCGCTCTACCACCCATATTAATGAACAAAATGCTGGCTCTCAGCAAGTGCTCAAGCATCAATTCCAAACATCTGATTGGCCAAGATTTGTTTAAGACCGATCTGAGACCGAGAATTTTTGTTCATAAATACGGGTGTAAGGGTTAGGTGGTAGAGAACGTCTCCAGCGTTAACCTCGCCCCTCGCCTAGTGGTTACCTTCCACTCAAGAGTCTATTATTATTATTATTACTAGCTGAATTCCGTCGCTTCGCTCCGGAATCCCGCTAGTTCATCCCGAGGCATGGCCAAACTTGTGGAAAAGGCATGGCCGAACTTGTAGTTATCAAACTAAAAACATAAACGAAACTCAAATATTAGGCGAGCGAGGAAAAGTTTTCTATCCCGCAGTCTCTGCACTCTGTGTATTTCTTATGGAGATTTCAGCGATCAAAAATTGATCATATCTCAGGATCGGTGTAGATTTTCGCAAAATCCTTTCTTATTGCACACCTAGACCATAAAAAGAATATTCCTACCAAATTTCAGCTTTCTAGGTGGTGTGGTTCTCGAGATAGAGCGATCAGTGTGTGAAATGTGAAATGTGAACTGTGAATGAGTGAATGGATCTTGTTCTTATAATATAAGACTAGCTGAATTCCGTCGCTTCGCTCCGGAAGCCCGCTAGTTCATCCCGAGGCATGGCCAAACTTCTGGAAAAGGCATGGCCGAACTTGTATTTATCAAACTAAAAACATAAACGAAACTCAAAAAGTTGGTCGAGAGCGGAACATTTCTCTCCCGCAGTCTCTGCACTCTGTGTATTTCTTATGGAGATTTCAGCGATCAAAAATTGATCATATCTCAGGATCGGTTTAGATTTTGGCAAAATCCTTTCTTATTGCACACCTGGACCATAAAAGGAATATTCCTACCAAATTTCAACTTTCTAGGTGTTGTGGTTCTAGAGATAGAGCGATCAGTGTGTGAAATGTGAAATGTGAATGAGTGAATGGATCTCGTTCTTATAATATAAGATATCTTATATTATAAGAACGAGATCCATTCACAGTTCACAGTTCACATTTCACATTTCATAGTTCACACACTGATCGCTCTATCTCAAGAACCACAACACCTAGAAAGCTGAAATTTGGTAGGAATATTCCTTTTATGGTCTAGGTGTGCAATAAGAAAGGATTTTGCGAAAATCTAAACCGATCCTGAGATATGATCAATTTCTGATCGCTAAAATCACCATAAGAAATACACAGAGTGCAGAGACTGAGGGAGAGAAAACTTTTCCTCGCTCGCCTAATATTGAGTTTCGTTTATGTTTTTAGTTTGATAAAAATACAAGTTCGGCCATGCCTTTTCCACAAGCTTGGCCATGCCTCGGGATGAACTAGCGGGATTCCGGAGCGAAGCGACGGAATTCAGCTAGTAAATCTTATATTATAAGAACGAGAACTCATTCACA
>NW_007377549.1:122809-127428 GCF_000475195.1 Diaphorina citri | reverse complement strand
TTCTTCAGACTCCTGAATGAAACTTCAATTATCATTCACTTCTAGTTATTGAACCTCATGTACTGCCGCGTCCTTTCCAAATGCCAGTTCAACTGTAGGCGGCTATTGACTAACCTCTTGTCCCTACTTTTGGGACTCCGTTTGAGGCTCAGGTTTTGTAAGGAGCTCGTAAACTTCAGTCTACCTTGAGCAAACGAGGTCGGATCCAGACTAAGTTAGACCTTGCCATATTATGTCCCAGTCAGCCACACTCCCACCGTAAAATCCGGTGAAAAGATGAAGAAGATGCGGAAAAGAAGCGAACATATCCCAGCCTTAAAAATCCGTGGTACTGATCGTGTTTTGCACCTTCAGCTATAAGATTTTATGTGGTATGGGAATAGAGAGAGTTGTTGTTGGCGGTGCTCCGTGCGCTCCTCCCCTCAATTTTTTGTCTAGTGTTTTTTTTTTTTTTTTTTTTTTTTTTTTTTTTTTTTTTTTTTACGAAATTACTGCTATACATGCGTAGCATTTTACGAGTTCATGTCCTAAGCATGTCCAATGCCCTAATTAACCGTGTCATGTCCCTCATCAGATGGTTGAGAAGAGACACAATACTTCCCAGTTGGATGCTACATCAAGACAGGATTTTTCCCTTTGTTGTATTGGGATGGGTTTAAACTTTATGAACATTGTAGAGAACAATTTTGTTTAGTTTGAGATAATGGTCAAGTACTATATCATACATATTTCTGGACATGGACTTGACTCCAGTCAAGTGAAAACCAGAAAATAATATGTATTGTAGAGAAATTAATTAATTGTCATATCCTGCCTGAGAGGGGGTCCTGTCTTCCTTCTCTCTTCGATTTCGGGACGATAAGACCATAGCAGTTACAGTTCCCTCTGTCAAACCTCTTAAAAAAAACCCCTTTTCCAGCCACTCACTATCATGTAGACCTGACAAGGGGATTTATTTAGCCATACGTGTCAGGTCTACCTGATAATGAGTGGCTGGCCTTACCTTGGCAAGAGCGATGTGACGAATGATCCCTCCTTCGTCCCCAGGTCCTGACGTCATTCGTCTCCACTTAGCCTTGACGCGACCACATCGCACGTAGTCCACATAGAACATGTACAACTTATCGCTCAGAGTATAGGAGGGGCGGATGTTAGAGGACAGATTCAGAGAGAACTGTTTCTCTCGCTCTAGACGTTGCTGTTGACTTTGCAGGTCGATAGCTTTGAGAACTCGTAGGAAGTGGCTCATGGTGTGAAGAGAGCTGAAAATAGAGAGCTGGTTGGCTGGAAGAGCTCTTTCAGGAGAAACCTGCCTTGAAATAAAGCCGTACAAATGGGGTAATTGTACCATTTATTCGCCCACCTAAAAAACGTACCATTTATTGGCTCACCTGTACCTACGCCACATAAGTCTGAACTGGACGAACTTTTTCAAGATCCAATTTCATCAAAAGAAAGGGCTTAAAGACTGCTATCGAACCAGTCCTATTCGAAAATTGTAGTCATAAAAACAAAAATTAGAAAAATATATGTGGGCAGGTGGGCCAATAAATGGTACGTTTTTTAAGTGGGCGAATAAATGGTACACTTACCCTGCGGTTCTCTGGTAAAAAGACCTTTAATTTGATATATAGGTCGACCAGGTTTGGATAAGTCCTTCTATGGGGACAGACAGACACCGAAGCGAATACAATAGTCCGTCCACTATACCTTTTATTATTAGTGCCTAATAGGTAATAAAGGAAGGACGGACTAAAAATCAAATCAATAATAATAATAATAAACTGAGTATTAAACAAATTAGGTACATGAGTACTGATTTTCTTTAACCACAATCGAATAAACTACGGGCTAAAAAATTCCCGGAGGGACGGGCCCAGCTTGTTCTTTTTCTCCTCCTCCTCATTATTCTTCTTCTTTTCCTCTTCCTCCGCCTCTTCCACCTCCACCTCCTCCTTTCCCTACTTTTCTCCAGCACTTTCGACTGTTGCGTGCTAAAGGCATGCACTATATGCACCTCTAAAGAGTTCCTGTGCATTCCAGTTTGTCATACTCCTTTGTCAGGCCGAAGCTCGACGGAGTCATTTTTCATATTCGGGTTCAGCTTTTGAGAACATTTTGGATGTCGAAGATCTCGTAATTTTTTTAATTTTTTCCGCCCGCGAAGTTTTTTTCGTTGTTCAATATAAAGTTGGTCGGAAGTTGTTCAGTTTAACACTCAATAGTTAAACAGTTTTTATTGTCAATTGTTTCCGAAATTTCGTGATTTGTAAATCATGCTGATTTCTGACACATTTTGAAGCTTTTTCTGACCACTTATGAAACAATTTTTGGAAAGGAAAAAATACTAGCCTGTTAGTTAAGATAGAAAATAAATTGAAGATAGAATCCAATAAATAGAAGATAGAGTTTGCACAAACAGAGATAGGACAAATTGTTTTGAAGAGGCTAAACCTAATTGTATGACTGTACATAACAAAAAATTGCAATAAAGGAAAAATAATTAAATAAATATATTATACCTAAAAAGAAATAAAACCTGAAAAAAAAAGAGGAAAAATAATATGAATACCTATTTTAAAATATAAACTAAGCATAAATAATTAAAAAAATACATAATTATTATCACAACAATTTTGCCCCCATTTAGCACGGAATACATATTTTTGGTATGTATTCTATGAATGGGGGTACATCCCAACAAAAATAGACAGGACATTTTATTTTATTAAAGTTAAAATAAGAAAGTGGAAAAAAGGAAATTGCTTCTTTTTTGTACTACCTATTATTGTTTGTCATATTATGTAATTTGTTCTGTCTTATTGAAAAATAAAGTTAATTATCATTTTGATTGTACTACCTATTATTGTTTGTCATATTATGTAATTTGTTCTGTCTTATTGAAAAATAAAGTTAATTATCATTTTGAAAAAAAAAAAGAAAAAAATGTACAAATTCAACGAGAGACTAGACCCGAGGGGTAAGTTAAACCAGAGGATAAAACCACATTCCGCTAATTCTTGGTCCAATTTTCAGAGACACCCACTGCGCCGTAGAGTCGATTCTAACTTCGACAATCCTCGGCCTAGTTCGGGATCGGAAAAGCATCGTGTCCAGTTTCATAAAGCAACAACTCCTGGAGAACTACAATCTGTTTCATCACTTACAAGTGTTGACCCGGGTTCTTCTCATTGATACGGAGTACCCGTATCTTACCGTGTACAAATATATTCTGCACTCGGTGAGTTGTAAATACAATCCAATTGGTATTGGTAAAGGTAGGGCCATCGGCTTTAATAAACGCCCTTGGTCACTGCGACGTGGTTAAATCTTTTGTGACAAAATACAATCCAAGAAAGCACTCCAAAAATACGGAGGGGCAAATTCAAGAAGACCCGAAGTCCAATTTAATGAAATCGAATTACGCTCAAGGTGTGTCCACACATAGTCGACCGGCCTTCGATCGAGGTCGACTGACACGTCCACACTGCCTCGACAACATAGATTTTCCTCGACATCGATCGATGGCCGGTCTACTATGTTTGGACACACCTTTATCACTGGAAACGGGGAAGCTAATGTTGGGCTCTACCGGGGGACGGTTTATACTATGGTATCAGACCTAGGTTTATACTATGGTATAATATAAACCGACCTAAATCAGGTTTATACTATGGTATAAACCGTCCCCAAATACCCCACTGAGGGGATGTAAAAGTGGACTTACTGCTTTTTGTTTTGTCCCCCCCCCTCTGTCTCTCTTTCTCTCTCCCTCTCTCTCTCTCTCTCTCTCTCTCTCTCTCTCTCTCTCTCTCTCTCTCTCTCTCTCTCTCTCTCTCTCTCTCTCTCTCCCCCTCTCCCTCTCCAGGCACAACGTTTTGTGCTTGTAGAACACTTTTCGCGCGGATGACGGATCAGTACCTAGGCTTAAGCCCTTATCACACCCGGCGTAGTTCGTTGACCCCATTCAGGGCTATGAGTGTATTTTAGAATATCGACTTCCACGTTTTGTGCTAGTCATGGTGCCTAAAATTCCGACCCTATACAAGCAAGAAAAGGCTAGGAAGAAGTAGAAAAGTGCCTAAAATGCCACCACTCACACCGCTGACCCTTATTTACCGTTCCAGATTGCAGTACTGCCCCCCTCTGTCTCTTTCTCTCTCTCCCTCTCCCTCTCTCTCTCCGGGCACAACGTTTTGCGCTAGTCATGGTGAGTAAAATTCCGACCCTATATAATAAGCAGGAAAAGGCTAGGAAGAAGTAGAAAAGTGCCTTAAATGCCACCACTCACACCGCTGACCCTTATTTACCATTCCAGATTGAATCAGACCTAGGCTGGAGAAACGAGTTCCATCTGACTCAAATGCTCGAGGAATGTTTGGACTCGGAGTTTCCTCAGTTTTCATCCCTGTTCTCAATCAGTATCGCGGATGACTCAACTGACCTAACGTCCTCGCCTCATGTACTCCAAGTTATTGATCTCATTACTATTAACTTCAAAGTAAGTCCTCAACTTACTTCCAGTGAGTCTTGCATTTTTTTTTTTTTTTTTTTTTTTTTTTTTTTTTTTTAAAAAATAACTCTAAAAAACGCCTACTTGGAGCATTTTACCGACTGCG
>NW_007377549.1:120349-122714 GCF_000475195.1 Diaphorina citri | reverse complement strand
TTCTTTGTTGCAGAATTTTGATGTCTTGATTTGGAATTTTGATTTCTGTGTTGAAGACTTTTGATGTCTTGATTTGGAATTTTGATTTCTTTGTTGATGAATTTTGATATCTTGATTTGGCATTTTAATTTCTCTGTTGTAGAATTTTGATGTCTGGAATTTCGACTTCTTTGTTGCAGAATTTTGATGTCTTGATTTGGAATTTTGATTTGTTGGTGAATTTTGATATCTTGATTTGGAATTAATTTTGATTTCTTTGTTGTAGAATTTTGATGTCTGGAATTTCGACTTCTTTGTTGAAGAATTTTGATGTCTTGATTTGGAATTTTGATTTGTTGGTGAATTTTGATATCTTGATTTGGAATTAATTTTGATTTCTTTGTTGTAGAATTTTGATGTCTGGAATTTCGACTTCTTTGTTGAAGAATTTTGATGTCTTGATTTGGAATTTTGATTTGTTGGTGAATTTTGATATCTTGATTTGGAATTAATTTTGATTTCTTTGTTGTAGAATTTTGATGTCTGGAATTTCGACTTCTTTGTTGAAGAATTTTGATGTCTTGATTTGGAATTTTGATTTGTTGGTGAATTTTGATATCTTGATTTGGAATTAATTTTGATTTCTTTGTTGTAGAATTTTGATGTCTGGAATTTCGACTTCTTTGTTGCAGAATTTTGATGTCTTGATTTGGAATTTTGATTTGTTGGTGAATTTTGATATCTTGATTTGGAATTAATTTTGATTTCTTTGTTGTAGAATTTTGATGTCTGGAATTTCGACTTCTTTGTTGCAGAATTTTGATGTCTTGATTTGGAATTTTGATTTGTTGGTGAATTTTGATATCTTGATTTGGAATTAATTTTGATTTCTTTGTTGTAGAATTTTGATGTCTGGAATTTCGACTTCTTTGTTGAAGAATTTTGATGTCTTGATTTGAAATTTTGATTTCTTTGTTGATGAACTTTGATATCTTGATTTGGAATTTTAACTTCTTTCTTGAAGAAATTTTGATGTCTTGATTTGGAATGTTAATTTCTTTGTTGTAGAATTTTGATGTCTTGATTTGGATTGTTGAAGAATTTTGATATCTCGATTTGGAATGTTGCAGAATTTTCATGTCTTGATTTGGAATATTGAAGAATTTTGATGTCTCGATTTGGAATGTTGATTTCATTGATGTCTTCATGTAGAATTTTTAAAAATTTGGATGTGTTGATTTAATTATTGAAGAATTTTGATGTCTTCATGTGGAATTTCGATTTCATTGTTGAGGAATTTAGATGTCTTGATTAGTTTTGATTTGGTTATCTTGATATCTTTTTGAGGAATTAATGTATCTTGAAGAGTGATGTTTGTCTTGTGAAATGTTGATTTCTTTGTTGCAGAATTTTGATGTCTTGATTTGGAATTTTGAAGTCGAAGAATTTTGATATCTCGATTTGGAAATTTGATGTCAGAATTTTGATGTCTTCATGTGGAATTTCGATTTCATTGTTGAGGAATTTAGATGTCTTGATTAGTTTTGATTTGGTTATCTTGATATCTTTTTGAGGAATTAATGTATCTTGAAGAGTGATGTTTGTCTTGTGAAATTTTGATTTCTTTGTTGCAGAATTTTGATGTCTTGATTTGGAATTTTGATTTCTTTGTTGTAGAATTTTGATGTCTGGAATTTCGACTTCTTTGTTGCAGAATTTTGATGTCTTGATTTGGAATTTTGATTTTTTTGTTGAAGAATTTTGATGTCTTGATTTGGAATGTTGAAGAATTTTGATGTCTTGATTTCGAATGTTGAAGAATTTTGATGTCTTGATTTCGAATGTTAAAGAATTTTGATGTCTCGATTTGGAATGTTGAAGAATTTTGATGATTTGGAATGTTGAAGAATTTTGATGTTTTGATTTGAAATGTTGATTTCTTTGTTGTAGAATTTTGATGTCTTGATTTGGAATGTTGAAGAATTTTGATATCTCGATTTGGAAATTTGATGTCAGAATTTTGATGTCTTGATTTGGAATGTTGAAGAATTTTGATATCTCGATTTGGAAATTTGATGTCAGAATTTTGATGTCTTGATTTGGAATGTTGAAGAATTTTGATATCTCGATTTGGAAATTTGATGTCAGAATTTTGATGTCTTGATTTGGAATGTTGAAGAATTTTGATATCTCGATTTGGAAATTTGATGTCAGAATTTTGATGTCTTGATTTGGAATGTTGAAGAATTTTGATATCTCGATTTGGAAATTTGATGTCAGAATTTTGATGTCTTGATTTGGAATGTTGAAGAATTTTGATATCTCGATTTGGAAATTTGATGTCAGAATTTTGATGTCTTGATTTGGAATGTTGAAGAATTTTGAT
>NW_007377549.1:0-119209 GCF_000475195.1 Diaphorina citri | reverse complement strand
GGTGTGAAAAAAAAGTTTGGGGGGGGGGGGGGGGGGGGGGCAAGGGAACAAATTCTAACAAAGAAAAATTAAGGTTTCTTGTTTATTGAAAATCACGTTATCTCTTGTGTGAAATGCAAAATTCTCTCTAGAATGGAGGCCATGTTCCCACATGTTTAGTTTTAGGTCCGCTTCCGTGTTCCCTCTTTGATCACTTATCTAGATGCACTCTAGGTCAAGTTCCGTCCTCAGCACCCAATGTTTAGCTTATAATATTATTCTTCTGTCAGATTGGTCAGTTCTCGTACTTAGTCACGTAGGTACTTACTAAGAAGAAACACCTCTTACGTATTCTTGAGAGTTCATTGCAACTATGAACAAAGTTGTTCGAAAATTAGGAATATTTTATACGTTTTTAAGTGACAAAGTCGGTGTGTGTTTTTTTATGTACTATCTGTGTAACGTTTCGTTTTCGTAACCTTCGGTCTTCGCGTGTTCTTCCGTCTTCTGTGAACATTTAGTGTCTTCCGCGGCTGTTCTACTACCTAACCTCTTCTGGGCTTTCAACTTCAAACATAGCAACGAGTGTCCACGATAAAGTAAGTCTAATTAAGAAACACCTCCTGATTATTTCATTTCAGTTCATGAGAGGCACCTAACTACAGCCCTGTTTCATTGTCTATTGCTACCCAAACAATATCCTCTGCAGCAAGGACTTATCAAGGTAATGGCTGTCAGCCTAGTTAGCTTGTAGCGCGTCTGCCTTGTAAGCGCTAGGTCACAGGTTGCATTTCTGCCCGGGGTGGATTTTATCCTAACCAGACGAGATTCGTAAAAGTAAAAAAACTAAAGAATTGCCGACCCCCAAATGGTATTGGAAAAATGGAAAAGTGTAAAAAAAAAGAATAAGAAGATAAGGTTCGTTCTCGGAACGGCTGGCTTTCTCCCATCCTGTCTTCCTTCGCTATTCACTTTAAGACCTTGACCTTGGCAGTTACAGTTCCCTCTATTAAACATCTTTGGGAAAAAAAATATATTTTTTTTCTTCTTTTTATTTGGTTTATTGTTGATATTCACAAAGACAATAACAATAGAATAATACAACATTGTTTGAATGAATAGCAAATATCATTGTCAATTTTCAGATTCTATGCTTGAGTGATGATCTCAAGCTCCTATGGACTTCTAAGGCAAATTGCACGATGAAGAATATCGAACTATTGGAACTTAAATACATGAAAGCTGTGTGGAACTTCACTGAACTTCTGCACAGATCCATACCGTCCTCTTCACATCAAGTGTATAATTCCAGTAAGTATTATCAATGGTGCTTGTTTATATTTCTAGAATAGGATCAAAGCACTAAAGAGTCCCGGGGAGTAGGCTGGTACTTTTATCGTGGTGAAATTTTCATAGAGTTCCATGCTGGGAAAATCCTAAAATTTTTTTCCATTTTTGAATTTGGCTAGTAAAATCACAAAAAAAGGCAAATTTCCCAAACCAAACAAAACCAATTTTTTTTTTTTTTTTTTTTTTTTTCAAATTTTGTGGTCATGCTAAAAAAAAGCCAGCCGTTTCGAGAACGAACCTTGTTTGTTTGGCATAAAATCCGCCCCAGGCGGGAATCGAACCCGCGGTCTGTCTAGCGCTTACAAGGCAGACGCGCTACCTTCTAAGCTGTCGCGATTATTATTATTTTGTCAATCTTTTGTATTGAATATTGATTAATTGAATGTTTTTTGATTTCAGTATTTGATTTGTGGAGCTCGATGGTGATCTCTAGTCCCGCTCATAATATACCTGAAGATCCTGACGATATGTGACCAAGCTAAACATCCCGAGTCAACATACAGTCAACTCCTATGCCTAATCTGCCCAGACACCTTTTTACCAGCGGCTATTGCACGTTCAATACGTCTGGATCCGATAAAATTGACCAATTAGACAATACGTTGAATTTGACAGTTCCTGACGCGATGGAACACTGGAGTTAAGCAACGTTGTGCGTGGTTGGTATCCTCTTAGGTAATCACGTGCTGAGGCGGGTTGTTTGTTGCTCAATATATTAGGGTAAAACCCCCGTCACTAAACTCCTTGGCAGTTATACAGTGGCATTGAACCCCCAATAAATACAAAAAGCTCAAGATTAAGGTGCCTACACTTTTCTTATAGGTACCTACAAAGTTTTAAACGGCCTTGATTAATTTTTGATTAATGAAACTGCCTGGGAGACATGGGAATAAATTAGGGACTAGGCTCCTGGTACAGATAGAACTTCGCACTCTACACCTGGGAGACATGGGAATAAATTTGGGACTAGGCCCCTGGTACAGAAAGAACTTCGCACCTTAGGTATGACGTATGACGTAACATGTAAAAGGTATGACGTAACATGTTAACCCTTAGAAAATTATTCCAGTGCATGACCATTGTAATATTTGTAATGGTTGTGGTTAGGTCAATCTGCTCATTTGAAAAAAAAAAAAAAATGCGAAGTGCAAAGTTCCTTTGTAATAAATTGTAATTATAATTTCACTGGGCTTTACGATACAAATTGTACATGACCCTCTAGTCATCAGGTTTTTATAAAGAGAAGGCAAAGGAAAAAAAATCCAAAACAGAGGACGGGACTACATTCTCAAAAAAGAAAAAGAAAAACCTGACGATTCTAAGTCAGTTCCAAGTCAAATTTATTCAACATTTCTATCTCCGTTTTTGTTTAGGATATATACATCAGACATTATGTCACATCGACTTTTGAATTGAATTTGTTTAGTCTTACTTACGTCATCAGTTTGAACTTCACAGTCGGATGTATTTCCTGTTCTCCTGGATGTTGATGTGGTCGGTATACTGTCGAATGATGGATCGGTCTGTATGGATAAGGATCTAGTGGTAAAAAAAAAAAAAAAAAAAAAAAAATCACTGAAATACTAGGTCCTATAATATTGAGTAGGATGAACCACAAGGTTGAAGAACTTTACAACATTGTACCTACTAACATTTATGAATATTTCAGGCGAAATGCGTGTTCCTAAAATCTAAATTATTAATAGAGACTAGTAAATCAGTTGTGTCAATAAGAGTCGTTTCATAAAGATACAGTACGAGTATTACAGAAAACTTGAGATTATCTAAAACTATTTCAAATAATTAGCAAAGTTAGATTGTGGTAGTAAAAAGAGACTTTCTAGTCCCGCGTTTAAAAAAAGCACTTCGCAAAGCCGCAATCGCACTTCACAAACATGTGTGAAGAGCACAATTTGTAATGATGCTTTCAAGAATGCAGTAGAGGAGGAGAACTATCGATAGCACTATCGATAACTATCGATAGTTTTGACTATCGAACGCTATCGATAGTTGAGACTTGACTATCGATAGTTTTTTTTCTGCACATTTTTCGTTTGTTTTGGTCGTTTTAGAAGTGAAAAGTGTAAAAAAATTGTAAAAAAAAAACAAACAAAGATGTATACAAACCTATGAAAAAAAAATATATTATATTTTGTAGAAAAAAAATAAATAAAATAAAAAAAATGTTGAAATAAAACCCTGTGACCTAAATTAATACGTGTACAGTTAATAATTTTCTTTAAATTAGGTTAGGTTAGGTCTTTTTGGGGGATCAGGCTTGGACTCGAGTTCTTGTCATCGTACGTCGCTTAGCCTCGGTGAACCGAAACCCCTGGGCCTCCATCCCGATCTGAAGAGAACAACGAGGGAGAAGTGTTAAAACGCTAAGCGAGCACTTGAAATACGAAAATCTTTCAAATAAATCACAGAAAAGTAGAAAAATTTTCAATCGAAATTTCGATGATCTCATACAAAAGCATTTTAGGTAAGCACCTACATCCGTGCTCACTGCTCACACATCTATTTATTTATCGTATGACACCTCACACATCAAGGCCTAGGATTAACATGGTAAAAATGGCGCATCCACCAATTCTGCATTAGTAAATGCATTCTGCATTAGTGGATGTGCCAAATTTGCATCATATTCGTTTCAAGATTTTTTTTTTTTTTTGTTAATACTTTTTTTATATATTTTTATTGCAAGCATATTTTTTTAATATTACGTACCTATTTCTTAGTTATACTTACAATATCTGGATTGTGCTGGGTTGGGTGCTGATGACTTGTTGAAGCACCTCGAGATTTCCTCTGGTCCTTACGGGTGCTTTCATTTCTGAAAATAAAAGTAAATATCAATTAATAAAAACTAGTAGATAATAATTACCTGCTGGGTTATATTCGTAAATATGTTTAGTAAATAAAGAAAAAGGTCCAATTAGTTAATGGACCCCAATGGACCTTTGAAGATACTCATAGGGCCTTGTAATACGAGTGATCTCTAATATGTATACTTGTAAACTCGTAGTTCACTGAACTGTTAGTTTGATATTCCGACAAAGTTTGAAATCCGGGGGTCAATGTCATAGGAAAATTCAAAATTCAAACGGTCAGCTTTCTTTACAAGCAATAACTTCTATTTTCATTCTAATAACTGACTCTGTTCTTCATATTATACTCAGAAGTTATCTACCCTCTTATTAGGAATGGCGATGTTTTATAGTCGATAAAGTCGTTGTAAACATAAAAAAAAAAAAAAAAAATCACTGAAATACTAGGTCCTATAATATTGAGTAGGATGAACCACAAGGTTGAAGAACTTTACAACATTGTACCTACTAACATTTATGAATATTTCAGGCGAAATGCGTGTTCCTAAAATCTAAATTATTAATAGAGACTAGTAAATCAGTTGTGTCAATAAGAGTCGTTTCATAAAGATACAGTACGAGTATTACAGAAAACTTGAGATTATCTAAAACTATTTCAAATAATTAGCAAAGTTAGATTGTGGTAGTAAAAAGAGACTTTCTAGTCCCGCGTTTAAAAAAAGCACTTCGCAAAGCCGCAATCGCACTTCACAAACATGTGTGAAGAGCACAATTTGTAATGATGCTTTCAAGAATGCAGTAGAGGAGGAGAACTATCGATAGCACTATCGATAACTATCGATAGTTTTGACTATCGAACGCTATCGATAGTTGAGACTTGACTATCGATAGTTTTTTTTCTGCACATTTTTCGTTTGTTTTGGTCGTTTTAGAAGTGAAAAGTGTAAAAAAATTGTAAAAAAAAAACAAACAAAGATGTATACAAACCTATGAAAAAAAAATATATTATATTTTGTAGAAAAAAAATAAATAAAATAAAAAAAATGTTGAAATAAAACCCTGTGACCTAAATTAATACGTGTACAGTTAATAATTTTCTTTAAATTAGGTTAGGTTAGGTCTTTTTGGGGGATCAGACCTTTAGAAACAAGGAAAATATGTAATAAAAAAAACTATCGAAAACTATCGATAGTTATCGATAGTTTATGCCAAGAGTTTTAAAAATTCAATACACATAATATCAGACAAAAACTGTCCTTTTGTTAATTTCCTATGGGGCACTAAAACTGTCCTATTGTAGTTGTAATATGTAGCGAAACAGTTTTGCATAAGTTCGTGGTTCGTGCCATAGTCATCTCAGCACACTGGTCTAGGTTAGAGAAGGTTCAGGATCCACTTACTAACATGTCTGCAAAAGTCTGCACCATGTTTAAATTTCCCATTCACTAGGGCTAATGAATGGCAGTAAAAATAGTTGAGCTTCTACCAGCACACAAAAAATAACACAGTCATTTAACTGTGGTAACTAGTTATCGATAGTTTTTTTGAAAACTATCGATAACTATCGATGGCGCCGACTATCGATAGTTCTCCTCCTCTAGAATGCAGCCCTGTCCTTCCTATATCCGTATATCCCATGCAAGCAGACAAGTATGAGTAAACAATGATGATAAGAAAGTACATAAATAATGTTGTGTAAGTTCTTCTAAAGTTAATAGGTAGGTAGTTAGGTATTTCCATCTCTTAGCCACATTTACAACGGTGGTCAATACTCCTTCAATGTTAGCGTTGAAAACCTCCCCCACAGAAATGGGTTAAGAATTTCTTTTTTTTTACACGTAATATACGTCGGAGTCGGTTGGAAAAGGTTATAGCACGCTATTCTATTGCTTTCTGCTTTCCACCCCATTACTGATAGCATCAGCAGGAGCCTCTGTAGTGGCCTTGAACTCACTACAAATCCGTACCTGCGGTCATAAACTTCTTTTTTTGGCACTAATGTTCAAAGTCCAAAATTTCTTTCAGATTTTTTTATCGCCATCTCAAAAATTTGTTTTGTATGAGTATATAAATACCTAGAATAGTGTTTCTCCTAATGCTCCCTGTTAACTACCAATGTTCTCCATGTAATGACCATGTGTATAATGTTCAAAGTTCGTGGGATGAGAGAGCTGATGGAGGGTTGATGACCGCTTCTGACAAAGTTCAAATGAATGTCTTTTATTTGTTTAGGTACTCTATTCCCCATTCCCCTGCTTACGAGTCTATGCTCAACACCTCTTGGCGGTCTATGAACTAGTTTCTGTTATGTTTACTGCTTATTTATTCCCCATTGATACTTGGTGAGAAATCTGGGTCAACAAAAGCTGTTGGTGGGCGGTGAAAAATATACACAAACATGCATTTTTATAAGAAAAAGGGGCTAAAAGCAATGTAATTATTCAACGTTAAGCTATCTGAAACCCTTCAGAAAACACGTAATGCACTGGGCACTCTAATTTATCCATAGCGTAGTGAAAAACCTTGACTAAAGAGTGCACAGCAATTTGTGTCATTTTCCAGAAATTGAAGTCAAATTATCGGACTTGTTTCATAGCTTTTCAAGAAAATTCACCATTGAAATTATTTTGGAAAGCAAAAAGTAAAGAAATTGACTTTCCTGTAGTGGTGTAGCTAAAGAGAACACTCCCAAATTTACAATATTGTACGATGAGCTATGTACCATCTCAATGAGATTGAGAGGCTTAAGGAAGAGGATCCGAACAATTTCAGGGGAAGATAGGGCCCACTTAAAAGCGCTTTTATTTCAAATTGAAGTTTTTACTTTTCCATTGGAATTGAATAAAATATATACTTTTTTTCTACCTGAATAGAATCTAAATTGATACATAATAATAATAATAATAATAATAATAATAATAATAATAATAATAATAATAATAATAATAATAATAATAATAATAATAATAATAATAATAATAATAATAATAATAATAATAATAATAATAATAATAATAATAATAATAATAATAATAATAATAATAATAATAATAATAATAATAATAATAATAATAATAATAATAATAATAATAATAATAATAATAATAATAATAATAATAATAATAATAATAATAATAATAATAATAATAATAATAATAATAATAATAATAATAATAATAATAATAATAATAATAATAATAATAAATATATATACTTGCATGTAAAATAGTGAGGGAATATTATCACTTTATTATTCTCATTTCGTGTCTGGGTGTAAATTAGCAATATTTAAAATTCCTACACCCAGAAGTGACGTATCGATCCCATTTTGTTTACGTTGATGAATAAATGATTTTTCCAGTAATTTCGGTTTTCACTATGTTTGAAATGACAAGTCAGCAGATAAAGTATAGGTAGATATCTAAATTATAGTAAACAAGGAAAAATGTTCGGTAAATTAATTAAAATTTGTGTGTTTATTGGGAACAATCAGCTATGCAATTACGAGTAAAGTAATTACCTATAGGCACCTAATTATGTTGTGCAATGTTTTTCAAGGGATGGGACGTAAACTTGATAAAATACTTACAATCTTACATCATAAATTTATGTATAAATTGCATTTTTTCAAAACCAAGAATCTGACACATCCACTATTTATCAGTGGATGTGTCAGATTTCCCATATTCACAGTCTACATCTAAATTCTACATTAATATTGTTTTTACTTTTGTCTTCTATTTTGTAGACATTTCCCTCCTTCCTCAACGCTTAAGATAGTTGCTACAACTTTCGTTTCATTTACCTTTTCCTCTCTTCATCGACTTGTTTGTTACCTTATCTTCTTCCTTTCTTATCTCTTTTACAAATCAGCCTTTGCCTGTTCCTAGGAGTAATGTTTCATTCTAAGCTTTACAACCTTTAAAGAATTCAGTTCTGTTTTTCTGTTTATTGTTGTCACTGTCTTTATGTTCTTGGGGATGTCAAGATATTGTCATTTCGTAGCAACATAGACTTGCACAACTGCACATTAACCACGTTTGATAAAAGCGTCCTTGTGTAAATTCTATGCTAACTAGAGAACTAACTAATTTTTTCTATGCAGGTACCATTATGTTGATTTTTTATTATGAAATAAAAATTAGGTACGTGAGTTTTTTTCCCCTTCTTTTTTTTACATTTCCCGACCGCTAACTATAAATTTTTCATGCTTAACAATCATTGCCGAACAATTTGGTTAGAATACAACTAGTTACAATTACAAGTAATATGTTTACAAATAGTATTTTTCAAAAAGTAGTTTTCTATGAGACTATAGATTTATAGGACAGTACCTCTTGTAAAAGGCTATTTGTAAGAGTCTACCCCTCATACCCATACAGTCTAACTCCAAACGTATACTCGCATTTTTCTTACGAGGCAGAAGGTCAAAAAACAGCCCAACATTATTATTAGACTCCAAATAAAACACAATGTTGAGCATGCAAATAAAATAAATTAAACACTAGGTTCAGAAAAGAAAAATAAAAACAGAAGGCAAATACAAAAGAGTTTTCGATGAGGAGGAAAAGGCAGAGAAAATTAGTTTTGCTTTCTCAACAGAATATTACAGCCCAACATTATTATTAGACTCCAAATAAAACACAATGTTGAGCATGCAAATAAAATAAATTAAACACTAGGTTCAGAAAAGAAACATAAAAACAGAAGGCAAATACAACAGAGTTTTCGATGAGGAGGAAAAGGCAGAGAAAATTAGTTTTGCTTTCTCAACAGAATATCCCTCTTGGCTCAGAAATAAAAACTATTCTGTAACTCAATGTGACATAGATCAGTCCCTGATTCAGGATTCCAAGAGACATTAAGGTACTTGGTTTTTGTTTATAAAAGAATAAAGCTGATATTTACGTACTCACCCTTTATAAAGTTCAGATTTCAAATTTTCTCGTTTGTGCAGACATAATCTTGGTTTACTTGAGAAAGAGTACACCATATTCTTCTTACTCTCTGCTATGTTTTCCTTTGCTGATAATCCTAACATGGCTGCAATCTCCGGTGGTGGCTCCAGAAACATTCCTTTCTTCACCGTTGTTATGAACAGTGGTCTACTGTCTTCCACATAACAGCAAGCAGCACATTTCTTTTCTTCTTGTCTCTCTGCTATGTTTTCCTTTGCTGATAATCCTAACATGGCTGCAATCTCCGGTGGTGGCTCCAGAAACATTCCTTTCTTCACGGTTGTTATGAACAGTGGTCTACTGTCTTCCACAGAACAGCAAGCAGCACATTTCTTTTCTCCTTGTTCGACAAACATTTTATTGTAACAACAACTTTTGGTTTTGTTCTTAATTTTTTGAATAGGCTTGTTTTTATTTTTGATATTAATGTCCTCTTGATATGTGTTGAGGTTCATTTGATAGGTTTCGTTGTTCATCTTGTCTTCAGCCAAGCCCTTTCCACATAAATCCGCTGCATTGTAATAGCTCGATCTGAGATATGAGCTTCGACTTTTATTTGGATTGGCATTACTTGGAATCGGCAATCCTTCTAATCGCCATTCCACTCCATCTTTATTTTCTTTCGACGGTGGCTCAGTAATAATAAGTTCATGTTCAATAGAAGATGTATCAGAATCAGTTTGTTTAGAATCTTCACTTGAATTATCATTTCCGGTATTTTTCATTGCTCTTTTGTTGAACTTCTTTCTACCAGCTCTCCTTTTTTGGAATTTATGAACATTTTCTTTAGAGTCGTCGTATATTTCCTGATATTCAAAACTTTTGATTTCACGCATGGTATGTTTTTTCACAGTAAGTTTTCCAATGCTTTGATCAGTTTTAGGATCTTCAACAGTATCAAATGACTCAATTTTTTTAACAACTTCCGTAACTTTGGAATCCTTATTTCGAAGCAAATTCTGATCATTTATAATATTGGTCTTTTTCTTTAACACATTTTTATGTATTTCAGTATCTTTCTCCAAGTTTTCTTCAATACAAGTGTATGTGCTTTTCTTTAAGCACTTGATATCTGCTTTTGGTACAGAAGAATCTCGTATCTGTTTAACATCAATATTTTTTTCCTCTAACTCTTGACTCGGAGGTTTTGGACTATCTCCTTCGGTCAGATTTTCTTTATTATTGAGAGTAAATTTTTGATCAAGCGAACCTTTTTCTTCTGCAGTATTATAAGAAATTTTGATTTGGACGCTTATATTTGGATAATCTTCGTCTTGCGCCACAACGTGAATATTTTTACTTTGTGTTTCGTCAAAGGTATGTGAAATATCCAATTTCATTTCATCTTTTTCAGAGTTCCATGATTTTTCAATACTTATAGATTCCTTTTCATCTTCACTATTTCTCTCGTCTGACGTATTTTTTAACTCATGTTCAGTATGATTGTTATTTACTTTTGTATGTAGAGAACTTTTGTCAAATACGTCATTTTTATCCACAAAACCTTCACTATTTGATCTTTTAAGACTACTTTTTTGCATAAAGTTACTTTGATAATCTTTTTCTTCGTGAATTTTGTTGATTTCTGTTTCATTAGTCTCTGATGCGTCGTCCTTGAAAGCCTCTTTGTCTTTACTACTACTGAGAACTTCAATATTATTTTCTTCATCATTTTTCTCCAAAACATCCACATTTTTATTACATTCTTTTGTAGAAGTCTGAGTTTCATCACTATATGAAATATCATCACAACTCGTTTTGGAAGCATTGTTTTCTACTGTTTCAATAGTATTTGATGGAACATTCTCTACTTTGTTCTTATTATTTTGATCTTCGATAGAATGTTGTTGTTTTTCACATTGGTCTTTTAACAAATTTGTCACATCTTTAACATTTTCTACTTCTGCAGAACAATCTTTGGAGTCGGATTGTTTTGTAACTTCAATAGAGTCATTTTCTTGCACATCAAATAGCCTTTCTCTACTGATAAATTCGCTTATATCATAATACTTTTCTGATGTAGTATTGTCCTGTCTCTGCATGTCTTCATGTTCGATTGATGGGTTTGTATTGAGATCAGATGGATCATTCACGCCTACCGCCTCCTGTAGCATTGTCCTAGAATAACTATCTGTTATGGTATCATCTTTTTCTGAATTTTTAATATCTTTATCACAGTCTGTATCAGCAATGTGTGCAACCATATTATGATTATTCAAAGGTTTTTGTACCATATTGTCCATTTCACGAGATAATTGGTCTTTGTTAATTAAAATGTCATCATGGACTTCATTATCCTCAGGTGACTGCTCGTCAGAACTGTCATGTTGTCTTTCTTCTGGTGATTTTTCATCGAACTCATTAATATCAATTGACTTTTCATCTTCACTTATTATTTTCTCTATTGGTACATCCATAGAAGGATTTTCAATTTCTTTTGATATGCTTCTTTTTGATTTCTTTGTATTGGGATCATTAGCTATAGCAGTACTTAAATCACCGTCATTAGTTTTATTGTCCTTTTTTCCGTTGGCCTCATTATCCTCTTTATCACTGGTACTGTCATATAATAATAAACTTTCGTTTGATATTCTTCTTTTATTATCATCTATGTCTTCAGTAAAATCTTTGTTTACCTCCGATTCATTTTCAACCTGTTCTCTTCCATCCTCTAACAAATTTTCAGTATGTTTATCTCCATCATCACTCATATTTTCAGGGGTGTTTTTGGTTAATTCAGGATTACTAATGTTCCTCTCACTCACTGTAGAGGTATCATCTATTTGATCGATTGAAATCTCATCTTTCAGAGAGCTGTTTTTCTCTTGCTCGGTTCGAGTCATATTTTCAGGGGATTTTTGATTTTCTTCATCATTTTTGACAAAACTATCAATTGCAACAACTGTTTCTACGGCTTCTTTAAAAGTATCATGATTATTTATCGGACCTTGGTTATTTTGTTCAATGTTTCGTATGTGACTGTTTTCTTCTTCTAATATTTCCAATATTTCTGATGTTCCAATTCCACTTGATTTTGGTCTGATATCTTTTCGTATAGTTTCACTACTCACATCATCAAATTTTTCGGCATTTTCTTTCCTGGGTATTTCCTCCTCTTCAATTACAATAGTTTCGAAGTTCTTCTGGTCTTTCAAAATAAGATCCTCGGGTTTTTTATCGAACTTTTCTCCGTTTTCTTCTTCTAATTTGTAGTCATTCACGTGATCATTTCTTTCATCTAAGATGATGATGTGGTCTTCATTTTTATGTGAAATATTATCCGATCCTCGGGTTTTTTATCGAACTTTTCTCCGTTTTCTTCTTCTAATTTGTAGTCATTCACGTGATCATTTCTTTCATCTAAGATGATTTGGTCTTCATTTTTATGTGAAATATTATCTATCTCTAACAAGGGTGTTTCAACTCCCTGTCTTGGTTGAACATTTTCAACGATTGCAGTCGCTTTATTTTTTTCGTCCTTTTCCATCGAATTGCTATTCCCATTTAATTTATCATCATTTATATTTGTATTGGCTTGTTCTTTCTGTTCATCCACTTCGTTGCCACTATCTTCTGTAGAATCTGATGCTGTTTGCTCTACGTGGATACTGGTTGTTTCACCTTTGGATTCCTCAGATGCTTCTAACAAATCAATGACCTCGTTGTTATTTTCATTGTTGCTTAATATTTTTTCTGTATTTGTATCTATTTCTTCTTTTGATGCTAAGCTCTCTTCTTGAACTGGACTTTTCATATCATTCATATTATGTTCGATCTGTTTTTCATAAACGTCATGGATACCTCCAACGTTGGATTTTGGCTCTCCTAGTTTTACTTCATGAATTTCGTCTTTCGAGACTGAGTTTTCACTGTTATCTTTAATTTCTATAGAGCATTTACCCTCTTCAGTAAGTCCTTCTATAGATTTGACCTCCGATTTCAAGTTTTCCTTTTCTGTTTTCTCGTCTCCAATTGTTTTTTGTGGAATTGTTGACTTGTTTTTTGGGATATCGTCATGTTTTCTTTTTCCCGTAGCATCAGTATGTTCTGTATCTGAGCTGTTGGATTCATCAATGTTTTCTTGATTATTATGAGTAAGACCTTCATTTTCATGAGTTGATGTTGATTTCTCTATAGGACTTTCTATAAGGTCGGAATTATTTTTACGTCCATCCTGATCGGTTGACATTTTGAGGTCTACACTTTCTTCTATGTTTTCTTCTTCCATAGGACCCTCATCATGTTCTACATTTTCTTTTGGTGGAACTAAATTTTCTAATCTCCCTTTTTCGGGCTCCTCAAATCTTTTTGTAATACCTTCTTGACTTCTTTTTTGTCTTCTGAAATTACTCGTGGAATTTCTATCATCTCCTTCGTTCTGGCACATATTTCCCGGTAGAGATTCAACGATGACTGTATCATCAATTCGAGCATTTTTTTGAGCATCACTCTCCCGTAGGTTGGTTTTTTCCTTGTCATCTCGGGCTGAATAATTGACCTCTTCTGATTTACTGTGACCATCTGTACTTTCCGAAACATCATCATAGTTTGTTTTAATTACATCAGTGGTATTTAGCACAAGCTCAGACACATTTTTAACTGATTTTTCATCAAGGCCATGGTCTTTTATTTCTTTCATATCGAGCTTAACGGGATCTTCCTTTGTGTTAGGTAGGCGACCTTCTTCAGAAGTTTTGATTTCTTTTTCTTCTTCATTTTCCTCCACTTGATCAATTCCTTTTTCATCTTCCTTTAGATTCTCCTCTTCTTGAGTTGTTGGTATAATAATCTCTCTGAGTCTTTCTTCTGAATCTGATTCAGTTTTACCTCTAGTATTGTTGCGAGACTTGATTTCAAAACTTTGGTAAAGACATTTTTCCATCATTTCAGTGCCATCTAAAGAATGCTCAATTTTCCTTTCTATTTTAATTTTTTCAAGAGTGTCCTTACTTTCCTCGGGTTCTTTTAGATTTGTATGTGACTGATTTTGTTTTTCTTCATCTTCATCGGATGATATAGATTTTCTGCCGTGATATTCTCGGGTACGATTTTCAATTTTTGTCTTGTTTTCATAATGTTTTTCAACTTTTTTAATTTCTTTTTCATTGCGTGACGATTTCTCAGAGTATTCTTGAATTTCCTCTGAACATTCTTTCCTGAGATTCTCTTCAACACCGCTGATTAAGCTGGATATAATGGTTTTTTCACAGTTGAGCTTCTCAGTGTGCACTTCTTTTTTACTGGCTTTACTATCTGTATAAGTTTTTTGAAGAATAGTGTGATCTTTATTTTGATCATTAGTATAATCCTTTTTACTGTCAGAATCATTCTGAACTTTGGATTTTTTTTCCACGTCCTCAATAATCTTTTCCTTCAAAATTTCAGAGCTCTTCATAATATGTTCTATCTCTTCAAAAGTTGAATCATGTCCTTTTTCATTAGAAGAACTCCCGTCTTTCATTTCTGTATTGTGGGGATTCAGGCTCTTGGCTTCATCTTCTTCCTCATTAGCATGTTTCATTTCTCCTTCTACTCTTTTTTCATTGTGCGTTTTCTCATCGCCGTCTTTAGTCGAATCTTTCTCCAATGAAGGTAAAGTTTCATCCTCTTCCATTACATTTTCATCAATCATCGTAACATCACCCATCTCCTCCAAACTTCTTCTTAGTTCCACATCCTGTATTATTTCAGAGTTTTTTTCATTATGACTACGTATTGCTTGATCAAAAACATTATTTGTGTTTGAGCTCAGATTCAAAGGGTCTTTTATAACTTCTATTATGTATTCTACGTACTCGTTTGGTTTTGAACTTTTGTCTTCATCCATATCAATTCGGACCCGATCATTTTCTAAAGCAGTTTTCTGGATATCAACATTTTCTTTGTCCTCAATGATATTTGCTTTATCGTTAGCTGAATCTGACTGTAATGAAGTTTCAGACACGGAAGTGTCTTTGGAAGATTTATTTTTAATGTTTTGAATTTCCGTACCAAGTGTTTCGTCAAGTTTACCAGAGTGCATAACTGTATTCACAGTATGTGTTACAGTTTTTAACGTTATTTTTGATGAATGATATTTATCGTCTTCATTGTCATCAATGTCATCACTTGTAGGCTGGAATTCATTTTCTTGGTTTTTTTCTTTTTCATCCACTAGATTAGATGAAGGTCCAAGGACAACAGTATCGTCAATAGTTTTAAATTCGTTCGATGTTTTTTCTTTTAGCGATTTCTGGTCTTTCTCATCAAATTCCAATTCTTCAGCATCATTTTGAAATTTTTTCATTAAAGTAGAGACATTAAACCCTTTCAGTTCTCCCGCTGTTTTTGTGTTTTCCTTTTCTTCATCAGTTTCATCTCCAGATGAATCAGCCATTGTGTCAAGTATTTTCTTTTTATTCACGTCACCCTCCATCATATTAGTACGCGTTGCAATAGAGGTTTTTGGAATTTCATTTAATTTTTCCTTTTGGTTAATTTTCTCCATTCCATCGTCAGATTTATCCCTTGATGAATCTCTTGTATTTTTTCTGATCCGTTCCTTAGGTTCTAAACTTGCATCTCTTGATTTATTTCTTTCTTCACTTAATTCTCGATGTTTCATCTCCATAAACTGAACTATTGACTTCACCATATTTTTAGGAGGAATATCAGAACCTACAATGAGTTCACTACCAACCCAGTGAAGAGTATAAGTTATTTCTTTTACATCTATTGTTATGGAACTTCACAAAGTTACTGAGTCTTCCATCAAGATAAAAGAATTTTACAATGAAAAAATTGTTTTTATGCTATGAACGTGGTTCAGGTGATTTCGTTCAACCATAGTATGAACATCAGAGCAACCTCCGTGGCCGAGTGGGTATCACACTAGGCTTGCACGTAGGAGGTCCGGGTTCGATTCCCGGCGGGGCCGAGTTTTTTTTCGGCTCTGTGCTTAGAGTTCGGGGTGCACTCAGCCTCGTGAGGACAATTGAGTAGCTTATACTTTAATCAAATAGCGACCAGTGGCGGCATTACCAGAGTAAAAAGAAAAATTATAGATATGTCAGAAATAATATAGGAGGCTCTTAGTTTTCATTCTCGATACTGCAATGTAAAGCATTTCTGTTGATTATTTATCAATGTTTACCTTTGAAATTAGGGTAATTATGCAGAAGTCACGTCCGTGGAAAAGAAAAGCTCCTTTTTTGTATTTAACCTAACCCTATGGTAATTTTCGTTTATCTAGAATACTGACATTGTTAATTTTCTCTTAGATAGGTACCTACCTACCCCCAACTTGAACTTACAAACTAATGTCAAATTTATTCAAAATATATTTATACCTACCAATTTTTAAAGGAAATTTGAAGATAACAATAAATAGGTAAATTGTAACTTTTTATAACATCATCAGTTTTGTTTACAAAGCTATTGATGATACATCCTCATTCACAAAATGCACTCAAGTTTTTATCACTGGAGGCACCGAAATTACTCCTAATTTATAGTTAGCTCTTCAGGGAGCTAAAAACTACACTTACGAGTACAAAGAAAATTACTTTCAATTTATTATAATTTATAAATAATCACTTCATGCACTAATTTGTGATCTTCGTAGAACTTGAAAAAGTGTAAACATTGCATTTTGTTTATTTCAAGTAGGAATTTACATACATAAACTATTAGTCGTCAAGGAAACCAACACATATTTACTTAGTCACTAGGCACCTACAGGAACCCAAAGGTTTTTCTATCTTGAAAGTTTTCCCCCTTTTTACAATAAAAAAAATACTTTCAGGTATTCAAAATAGTTCAGTAGTCATCGTATTAGGAACTCTATTCGGTGTTAAATAGCTTTTTCTGAGTAAAAAATAAAAGTTTTTCGAATAACATATCATAATAAACACGCAGCAGGGTGTGAAGTTTTACTAATGGTGTCAGAAAACTTGTAAATATCTAGTTTATTGCAATTTTTTACCCGGATTCTACTGTCGGTTTCACCTCTTTGATATTTCAGCTTCTAACATTGAGCTCATCATAAATGAACATGATGAAGCACAGAGTAGTACGTACAAAGGCGGTGGCATTTCAGGGTAAGTATAGCCTGTATGTTGTACTAACACTTGTGTAGTGGGCTTCATGCATGAGATAGATATTTGCTTACTTGCTGTGTAACTGAACGAAATGAGATTTTGCATTTAATTTGTCTGTTTTTTCCGCAATAAAAGTGATTGCAATAATCAGTTGTTTACAAGTCAAGGGAATAAGACTGAAATTAAGAGTATTTCAGTTAGGTCTTGGAAAATTCAACATTTTGAGAATAGTTTAAAATGGAAAGGGATTTCCAATTCGTCGACAATAGCACGTTAAAAGCATCTGTTTCCGATGAACTACTGAAAGCAACGCTGTACGTGGTTGGTATCCGGACGGGTGACCGTCTGGTCAATTGCGTCCTGCGGGGTTTGCCCGGCCTCACTCAGACTAGGTGAGGTCAATGTCAGGAGGTTGATACATTGTCACAATGTCGCCGAATGCAGGGTGAAACCCTCGTTACTAAAAACTCTTGTATAGTGACGTTAAATCCTTATTTGCACAAAGAAAGAAAGGAATTTGCAGCCCACTAGCTCCATAAAATCCGCCCCGGGCGGGAATCGAACCCGCGGCCTAGCGCTTACAAGGCAGACGCACTACCAACTAAGCTAACTAGGCTGACAAACTCTTGTATAGTGACGTTAAATCCTTATTAAACAAAGAAAGGAATTTGCAGCCCACTAGCTCTTAGCTCCTGTAACTCCAGGGAGCAAAGAGCTTTGTATAACTTCAAACAGAAAATGACCTTCGCGTGCATGTCATAAATTTTCGGATCATACAATTTCGGGCACCATTTATAATGGTCAAAATAATAATGACTACAATTGTCTACTTTTGCTTATCACACGAAAGTATCTGGAAAATATTTCTCCCCTCCAGTCCAATGATAACGCACAGTCTGGGCTTCAGAATCGTTCGCTGGGTACATTTCTATCAAAATGTCAATGTACTTATCAAGGTGGGCAATCCAGGCACGAAAAGATTTCTTCGCTGAATTATTTAAAATGGTCGGATAAAGATAGATTACGAAATGAAGAACTGAGGAGGGAGTAATAATAGAACGCAACGAAAAAAGCTAAAAACACTAGGATGAGGAAAACTCCTTAACTGAACACAACGAGTATCTGCCATCAGTCGATGAGAACCTTTCAATAAACTGATGTTCAGGCTTCCAGTGAAAGGGAATGTAAAGTTCCGAGACTACCGTCTAATGTTAAAAGGCACTTTGAGTTTCTACACGTACGTAGATGAATGCAAACCGTACAAAAATGCACCTGCATAGAATTAATATGAGACTGTAGACTTGATGGTAAGTTTTTGGTGTCTCATTTTATCCTAGAAAAACGCTATCACACAATTAATAGAAAATATAAACAGACTGATTAAAGCAAAAGGTTAATGCCTCAGGTGACCTCTAAGTACCACACTTAATACTAGATAATCTTCTGATAGCGAAACTGATTAGCTGACGAACCAAATAATACAAATACCCAGTTCAAAGTCCAAACTAAAAAAAATACGTTTCAGTGAAAATTTACAATTTTGTTTATGAAGTCACTATCTCCAACGAGATACACACAAAGGTGATTCATAGCAGAAAACATACCACGGACTGAATTTCACATAATACTAGATAATCTTCTGATAGCGAAACTGATTAGCTGACGAACCAAATAATACAAATACCCAGTTCAAAGTCCAAACTAAAAAAATACGTTTCAGTGAAAATTTACAATTTTGTTTATGAAGTCACTATCTCCAACGAGAAACACACAAAGGTGATTCATAGCAGAAAACATACCACGGACTGAATTTCACAAATCGGATAACACAGAAAACTAACACATCGATAGTGACATTCAACAAATAGTCAAATAAAAAAATTGTAAAATAATAGAATAAAGTAAAATATTGAAACAAAAAACAGCAGATCCCCGGAAGGGTGATACCAGAATTTATCTGACAGGACATGGAGTGTTAGTAGTTCAGTGTTACGTTTAGGCCTTGATTAGGATCTGGTACACGTCAGGGATGGATGCTCAATATCAGATGGTGATCTATTCTGGACAGCCTTTAGTCCTAGATGGGGACTAGGCAGAAATGAATCCCGTAATCTTAATGACTAACAAGGTACTCGATAAAACATTATCAGGGCGAGAAACCAAGGTGTTAGATTACTATTGTCGAACTCGAGGTGATGACAAACTTTGGAAGGAAAATATAGTTGAGAGGGCATTACTGCTACCCTGCACCACCCCACATGAGGTTTTTCTAGGTTAGAAATAATCAATTTTTTCAATCTATACCAATTAATTTTCAGGTCTCTTACAGGTCTTCTTCTTAACAACCTGAGACACATCAACTCCCCAACTCAAATCATTCAAAAGTTATCTAAGTATCGTTGTGGAGGACGAGGACAGCCAAACAGAAAACATTGAATTGGGGGTTTTTGTGGACACTAAAACTCCCCAAAAATGGCCTATCTATTTGACCACCCCTGTTTGGTGCAGTATTCGTTCGTTCGGAATAAAATTGAACAGATCTCTGTATTCAGTGTTCAATACCTCTGGGTACGCATACACGCACATTATTTTTGTCAAGTGTAGATAATTTTACCACCAGTTGCTTCCATGTACAAAATGTTTTGCTTGACCATGTGATGATTACTTACAGGTCTTCTTCTTAACAACCTGAGACACATCAACTCCCCAACTCAAATCATTCAAAAGTTATCTAAGTATCGTTGTGGAGGACAGCCAAACAGAAAACATTGAATTGGGGGTTTTTGTGGACACTAAAACTCCCCAAAAATGGCCTATCTATTTGACCACCCCTGTTTGGTGCAGTATTCGTTCGTTCGGAATAAAATTGAACAGATCTCTGTATTCAGTGTTCAATACCTCTGGGTACGCATACACGCACATTATTTTTGTCAAGTGTAGATAATTTTACCACCAGTTGCTTCCATGTACAAAATGTTTTGCTTGACCATGTGATGATTAGGTATGAAATTTGTGAATAGTTGGGTGGCGAACGTGTAGATTTCAGGTAGGCACTGCCTATTGTGATAAGAGAATGACCTGTGCCTGTAAAAAACTGTGATTAGGTATATGTGATACTCCTTATCGCTTGACGTGATTACAAAAAGATTCTGGCCTCATTTCAATAGGAAACCTACCTATTTATTAGTTTGCTTTGGTCAATGAGTTCAGCATTGTTGTCCTTGATTTCTTCTGAAATGGAACGCCTTTTACGTAATTCATCATACTGATGATTTAGCACTTCCTCTTGCTCTTGTCTATCCCTTAGTATTCCTGAGTCTCCATCAATTTCATCTCTATCCAAGTTGTCTTTTTTGACGTTTTTATTAGCAATTTTCTTCTCCTTATTACTTTTTTTCTTTTTAGAATTACTCTTACTATGTTGATCTTTTGTTATTTTATCACTCATTACCTCCTCAGACTTCATATCTATTTTTTCGTTAGATTCTTTGAACGCTTCTGTAGTATCTAAAATTGGTTCATCCTGCTTGTTCTCAATACGTTCGTCATTACTCTGGTCTTTAATTGTAGACTTATCCTTAATTTCCAAGGGCTCTACTTCACTCTTTCTATCTGTTTGCTCTGCTCCAATACTATCAAGATGTTCAGCATCAGATACTTTCATTCTATTATCGGTTTTATTTACAGTTTCAATATTCGCATGGCTTCGTTCAGGTTCAATACTAATAGATCGTACATGTTCGTTTTCCAAATCGAGATAACTCCATGCTGGTACATCAGACCTAAGTTTAAAATCTGTTGGCTTTCTCCTCTTAACTTTCTGATCATACTGAGCATTTTCTTCGTTTCTCTCTGACAACTTGTTCAGCCTATTAATTGTGTCTCTTACTCTTCTACGTTTATAGGTGTGTTCTTCACTATCATGAGAATCATTGTTTACTTTTTCCACATTTTCATTTTTGGGTTGCTCAATAGCAGGCTTACTTTGTTTGGTAATGGACTCTGGAGGTTTTAGATTTTTTATTTCAACATTCTCATCATCTTTCAGATATTTTGTGAGTTTTTTGTCATCAAGAGACCTTGATTTACTCTTACCATTTAATTTTAATGAATCCTCTCGGTTGACTTGTAAAACGTTTACCTCGGAAGAATTTTTAGTGACTGGGTTTACAGTGTCTTCAGTGACGTCTTTGATTCTTGTTTTTAACTCTTTGTTTATAACTTTGTAGACATCTATTTTATCCTCTTCTGGTACAGTATTGTTACCAGCAACTATGTCACAGCATGTGTGCTCCTCGGATTCGCTACAATTCGGAGGATAGATATGTTCACTTTTGTAACAATCTTCCTTGTTGATGATTGTTTCAAAAGTGCTGTCTTCATTGTTTTTACACTTCTTTGTGTAAGCTTTGTAAGATGATTCATTTTTTTGAAACTCGGAAATTTCAGAATTGCAATGTTTTCTTGACTTCTCAATTATAATTTCTGAACTCCGGTTGATGATGATCTCTGCATGCAACTGGCAACAGCACTCATTCTTACCATGATCACATCTTTCTTGGTTTTGATTTGCCATTCTCTCATTCCAAATCTTTTACTTTGAACTTTTCAAAAACCCATGCTGCACTCTTGCCACTATCGTGAAGTGTAAAATACAAATCCCGCGCACTGGTTAAGTGAAGTAAAAACACCGTCCGAAACATTTTGATGCGTAAAATAACGGTGACGATTCGAAACTTAAAAACACATTACCACGATCACGACCGAGAAAATAAATGAACATTCCTAAGGAAAAACTTTCATGAAGGAAAAATTAAGTAGGTAAAACAGAACACCATAAACGACAATAAGTTAAACGTTCTGAGGCAGAAACTGAAAGCTTGAAACGTAACTTTCAGAAGTAAAGAACCATTACTAGAAGGCTAACAGTCACAAATGACCATAAGGTAAGTAGGTAGGTATTAGCTAACTTTTGCTTGTTAGGGAGACATGCGCTATGATGTGTAGTGACCACTAGTCACTGGGGAGGTCAGTGTTCTGTAACTTCTTCACTGACGTCAAAAAATTTAATCACCTTTAACCCATAGAATTTTCCAGCTTAAAATTCAAGTACCTGTACCTTTTTTTCTAACTTTGAAAAAAAAAAATCTCATCATAATAAAAAATACCATTACTTGCGTGCATGGACTTTTGCGATAGTATCAGAAAGTAAGAAAAGATTTACCGCTGTAATTTAGGTGGCACAATATGCTTACATTAGTTGTGAAACACAGACGTCTTACCAGCAGTTGCATTTTTTAGAAGTCCAAATCATACATTTACTAGTCACAAAAGTTCTTTACTATCTTCTAATCGATAGTAATAAATATTATGTTATTTGAAAAATAAAAATAACTATTAAGACCCAGGTAAATAGGTATAACGAAAAAATATAAGAGTTGAAAATGATACTAAAAAAAAGTTGAGCAGTAGGTACCTAAGTAAAAAAAGGTAATAATTCAGTACACCTACCTACCTATAAAGAAAAAAGGTGTAGTTTTTACTTGTTCAAATTTTCATGTCACTACTGGGACTCCAAACCCAGCCCCCTGGATTACGAGTCCAAATGTTCTACTTCTACTACCGGAACTGTTGATAACTAATTTTATAAGAACCATGCCTTTTTTTTAATTTCATTAGAGTGCGTCAACAAAAGGTGGATGTTGATGTACTTACTGATTTGCATCTGCCGAAATACTTCTGGTGAAAGAATCGAATTTCCTCGGAGCACTGGAATACTTATAGGTTCCTCTGCCCATACATTGAATAGCTTGGCTCACCTCTCCATATTCCATATGGCTACTTGGTTCTGTCCATTCTTAACGAGTCACATGCAACGAGTTGTAAGTCCTCATTGTACCCCTAGAGTCATACATTCAATGTAAGTGGTCTGTTCAATACATTTAATAATTGAGAAACTGATGGCCGAAGTTCATCAATATCAATAGATGTAAAAGAAATAACTTATACTCTTCACTGGGTTGGTAGGGTATTTTTTTTTTCCAAAAGCTATTGGTTCTTTTATTGAGTCAGTCAATTGTATCCATTAAAAAAAATAAAAAAAATAATAATAATATGTAATAATAATACGATTTGAAGTTGGTTAAGTAGGTAGGTAGGTACCTAATACCTAAGTCGGTAGTAGATACCTACCAACTTACGAGGTAGGTACCACGGTATCTACCTATAACTACGAAATACTTACCTACCTCGTGGTACTATTTTAATTAATTATGTACCAACTTTCAATCGAAATATTTAAAATAAAATAGGCATTATTCGGCATTAGCTGTTTGAAGTGAAGGAATTTTCAGCAGTTTCAGGAATGCCATGTATTTTAGGGTGCTGCATCCTGTTTATAAAATCCAGTACATAGTGAGTGCACACTGAATAATATATAGGTGTTCTGCTAACTAAAAATCTAAAGTAGGTATCTCCATTACCAAGAAGCTAGAAGTCAAGATTCTTCACTTTGAGGATTGCAAGATCATTTCAAGTCTTGAAGCTATCGAAGGAGTGAAGGAGAAGGAAAAGAGAAATCTGAGATAACATACCAGAAGGTGCTGACCCCTAGCGACAAAATTTAACACTAATCGGGACCATTTTGCGGCTCAGTATAAAAATAATCACAAGGAGACATACCTACATGGCGGGGAATTTTCTCAGGCCTATTTCAGAGGTTTTCCAGAGATTTTTCAGGTGTTGATGGCAGAGATAGTATTTTATTATAATTCTGTGTTAATTTATTCTTAAATACCTGTCTTTAAATTTTAAACCGAGATGGCTCTTAAAATTTCTCAGATGAAACACCACTCCCGAGCCTTAAAAACTCGAAGTCCTTCCTGTGCTAAATGTTCTTCTTGCATCCACTAGAGAGCAGCACTGATATGATTCTGTATTGCCATGTTGCATGATGGAGGAGCTGTACCTCTTTGTTCAAGAAAACGACATTCCGTTGTTTATTTCTTTCTGTTGGTGTTTTTTCTACCGAGTCTAGTGTTTATTTTTTAAATTTAACCATTTTTCCGATGTTTATTTCTTGTTAAACTAATTAAAAAGAGTGTTAATTTATAAATTTAATATCTTAATCGTTAAATTTGT
Organism: Diaphorina citri; assembly: GCF_000475195.1. Lineage (NCBI taxonomy): Eukaryota > Metazoa > Arthropoda > Insecta > Hemiptera > Psyllidae > Diaphorina > Diaphorina citri. The sequence goes on along the minus strand of NW_007377549.1, from coordinate 94,873 downwards.
GATGTGTTATAATGTGCAATAGTTATTTTCATACCTAAAAAAAGAAATCTCTCCTAAAAAATAAATTTTTTACCCAACATAATGACTTAGGTTGATTGTTATTGTGCCTGCGGCTACTTTGTTTTACTCTACTTTTAAGGATTATCTCATAAAAAAAGGTAAAAAACCATTGAATAACTTTAAATTTCTTGCAATATTTTCCTTGAAAAATACCCATTGGTCTATAGAAAACACGGTTGTGCCAAATAAATGAATGTGCCAAAGTACTGCAACCACTTGTAGATTGGCTAGGTGAAGAATCCTTGCTAATGGCTGCTGGATACTTGGGTTCAATTATTTCATACTATTCGATACCTTGTTATTTAAAATTCTTGAATTATTTGAATAATATCTTTGGATAGGTAAAATCCTTGTCAGGATCTCTTAATATTATACAAATAGAATTTGCTGTGATACTTTGACACCTGTAGATTGCCAGCTTTTCATTCTCAAAAAAAAAAAAAAAAAAAAATGCATCAGATATTGCATTTTTTCCTTTGATGGGTATCAAATATTACCCTCTTATATGTAGGTACCTACTTACCTACCTATTTGAAATCTATTCATAAAGGTTTCAGATTTTTTGGTTTTCCACTTTTCCTCTTTTACCCTATCTCTCATCCATAAGGTTGAGATTAATGTCATGGGACAACCTAAAGTTATTTCATTGTCATCATTCAGTCATAGTTTTACAACAAACTTCCTGGGTACTTAAGTAGTTACTTATCCATGAAACTTGCTAGATTACAAGTGTAAGTGGTAGTGTAGGTACTTACTATTCATCGAGTTTAGGGGATGAAATTAGATGCTAAGTATGTACTTGGTTTTAGTAATATTCGTAGGTGTTGTCTGTAGATATACCTACTTGGTTCATGTTGGACCTATTACTTAGCTGTGAATCACACTCACTAGTTCAATTTCAACTTGAAGATACCTCCCTCAGAAAATTAAAAATCTTACCCATTTTCTGATTTAAAATCAGGGTGTTTCCCTAGTGTTAAGAAGTAAACATATAACCCCTGTTCTAAGCTATTGTGATTGAGTTCCGATTGAAGAAACTTTGTCTAGTTTCATAAAATTAGAATACAAATCCTCTCGGAATTGACTTCATGTTTTCATTTTCTACTTCTAGGTCGGTTTCCTCTCTCGGTCTATTCTGCTGGTAGCCGTTCTCAAATCGGGGACGTAAGAACCCTCTGGGTTCCGTGGGAAACCAATAAATCATCATCTGATTCATCTGTCCTTACTGAACACCTTGATATAGGTTATTATAGGTTCTTGATTGTATACGAGCTTTATAAAAGTCCTTTGTGCATAAGTAAATGTCCAAAATACCTTGGAAGTAAGTAATTTTATTGTTAAATTTCTTGAGGAACTCCCTACCAAATTTCAGAGAGTTCTCCAATCTCCCTTGCGTTCTGGTCAGTGGTGAGGGTTCCACGTCCCGTCACGTTTTGTGAACCGCTTCCCGTATTGCATAAAAAATAAAGTACATTTTCACGCTGTCTGCACTTAAATTGTCCTTACCCCGCTTCGTATAGTAAAAAAAAAAAAAAAAAAAAAAAAAAAAAATAAACCTTTGTGTTCGGATTTTCTTTTCCAGAGCATACTTTATGCTTCTAGGCTAAGGATATCAAGATTCCTCGTTACAAACCAAACCTATAGCGTGATATGATAAATACGCATAAAAAAACGGCATCTCTCATTTTCCCCCCATTTTATTCATTCAAATTTTGCACACACTCCAAAAAACAAAGTCGAAAACTTACGTCATATCAAAAGTAATATACCTTCAACTCAAATGATCATTGTATTGGGTTCTCAAATTTTTTGAGAGGGCCAAGCTCTTCTACTTCACCTCAGAACATCTGTTGGAGTGATTCTTGTTTCATTTTTATTGTACGGAGTACTATTTCTCATGAGGGCAGGGACTCCAGGCAGGTGTTCGTTGTTCTATTGAGACTTCTACTTGAATCTCTTTTATATTCATGTCGGGTTTGGGGAGACACCTCTCTAGAATCTGGATGAAGTGACCACGAGGTTCTTGTCTTGACTCTTGTCATTTTTTGTGATTTCTCTATGTTTCAATGATTTTTCTGTGTTTACTTTGATTTTTCTATATTCGGTTAATCTTTCTGTAGGTGTTTCTTCTAACTTGGTTTTCATTTTTTGCTTGTTCGATTTCTACGCTTTTTGCTTTTATTTTTTTGATTATTGAAAAATATGGTTGCTTTGGTAGAAACAGACTTCTAAAAAGTAAAAACTGCAAGAAAACAATTGAGATGTTAAATGTCTTTTCCAAGCTGAGTTTAAAGTTTTCTTTGTGTTATGCCAGCAGTTATCAAATCATTACTATTGATGATCACACTGAAAGCAATCTTGATCAATTTTATAACCTTCCATTTTAAAATGGTCATGCATGTTTTCTACTACAACCCTTAGAGACCTTATGGTGTCATTATGATCATTAGGTTGATCAAATAAAACTAAATGGGAATTCATTCGCAGTCTGGGCTAGAACTTGAACAGAGTTGACTGTTATATTAGCTGTAATAATGTCAATGCGGTTGTTTCCCTTATAAGTCTTGTGGAATATGAGGTAAGAAGTGAGCCAATTAAACTTAATGACACAATCCAATCACTCCATGGGAATTTTGTTTTGTCTCTGAAATGAAGGTGAAGAAAAAGCAAAAATAATGTTGTCCATCGAAAGTTAAAAAAAAGTAAAATCGTAGTAAGATAAACGTACATCACATGTAGATGTAGAGACCTTGGTTGTCTTATGAACATGAATGGTATGTCGTTGCTAATTGTACATGGTGCAGGCCTATGTTGCACTCTGGAATAAGTGACTCAATGAATTAATAACAATGGGCAGAGTCATCAAAGAATCATATAATAATAATAATAATAATAAAAAAAAACCCAATAGGTACCCAAATTGATGATATGTAATATTACAACATGTTTGTGTTGTGAGTCATTGCGAAGAGCACTATGAACTGCGGATATTGTAGTTTAACCTTTTTCGGGGAAGTCCTTTGATGATTGAGTATTTGTAGTACCTACCTACCTTCCTGAAGTCTCATATGAGTGATAGTATATGCCCTCGAGTTCTTGCACATATTCTTCATTAGATCAAGAACTTTCTGCTATCAGGCTATCTTCATAAATATATTGTTATAAGTATTATTGGTTAATATACCTAATAATCGTGTTTTTTATTGTTTTCCATCTACAAGTAGGCGATTAGGCATCGATTCACGATTGGTAGTACACACCTTCCTAGACATAATTACCTACTTTTATGGCGTTTTATTTGAAGAACTTGAAATGTATCCACGTTTAGATCTTCTGTTTACAAGATGATTTAGATTATTATTAGCAACTTTGTTCACTTGAGAATTCTATTAGTCCGTTATCTCAGGGTATTATTACTTTTCACTCTCGATTTTGAAGATTTCTAGCAAACTTGTGTTTATTTTTCGCATCTGGATTGTGTTTGCAAACTTGTTTCAATTTTAGAGCCAAGTTGCTTGGATCCATTGTCCGGTTGTATTGTAAAATACTGTTAGCAGTTAGCGTGCTCTGATAAAGTGATGAATATGAGCAGTTGATAAGATAATTCAATTTTTGTGCCTACCGAATAGTTTACTTTTGATTTGCCTATCTAAAAAGGAGAAGAAGAAGAAGAACTTACTGTGTACAGTATAATGAGATTAATGAGTAACTTTTTCTTGGTATGTATTTCTAATCGAAATTTGATCCAACTCATAAAAATTCCCCCCAAAAACTCCTAGTGTTACCCATTATTAGTGATTCAGTAGCTAGCAAGTCTCTGGTATACCTAATCACAGTTTTTTACAGGCACAATACCTTCCTGAAGTCTCATAAGAGTGATAGGTAGTATATGCCCTCGAGTTCTTGCACATTTTCTTCATTAGATCAAGGACTTTCTGCTATCAGGCTATCTTCATAAATATATTGTTATAACTTTATAAGTATTATTGGTTAATATACCTAATAATATAATACGTACCTATATGTCGTGTCGTGTTTTTTATTGTTTTCAATCTACAAGTAGGCGATTAGGCATCGATTCACGATTGGTAGTACACACCTTCCTAGACATAATTACCTACTTTTATGGCGTTTTATTTGAAGAACTTGAAATGTATCCACGTTTAGATCTTCTGTTTACAAGATGATTTAGATTATTATTAGCAACTTTGTTCACTTGAGAATTCTATTAGTCCGTTATCTCAGGGTATTATTACTTTTCACTCTCGATTTTGACGATTTCTAGCAAACTTGTGTTTATTTTTTGCTTCGAGGGTATTATTACTTTTCACTCTCGATTTTGAAGATTTCTAGCAAACTTGTGTTTATTTTTCGCATCTGGATTGTGTTTGCAAACTTGTTTCAATTTTAGAGCCAAGTTGCTTGGATCCATTGTCCGGTTGTATTGTTTTAGACTTGAGTCTCATCGTTTGAATACTAACTGACTTCTGTCTGGGAGCCAAGTTTACAGAGACATACCACCAGGGATAGTTTTGGTTTCTATTAGACAGAGCATTCGGTTGCTCGTTGTATTATGTTCTGTTACAGGTACCTATTATCTTGGCAATAGAAAATCTTTACAGGTTACTGATAGGAAAATCCATAGATAACATTTCAAGATACAATTTCGTCTATCAATGTCGTATAGGTATGAATATATGAATAATCATGTTCTCCTGTTGCGTGAAGATACACCAGTACATTCGATTGCTAGACATTCGTTTATATTTTGCCAATGAGAATGTTTTTCCTGTTGTTTATACCTATTCTACACTCAAACTCGGGGGGCGGTTGATTAACTTGTTCTTACTCATGAACATTGAATGATCCCCGTTTCGAAGTCGCTAAGTACTTTGGTTGTATTGTTTTAGACTTGAGTCTCATCGTTTGAATACTAACTGACTTCTGTCTGGGAGCCAAGTTTACAGAGACATACCACCAGGTATAGTTTTGGTTTCTATTAGACAGAGCATTCGGTTGCTCGTTGTATTATGTTCTAAGGACACATTCGATTGCTAGACATTCGTTTATATTTTGCCAATGAGAATGTTTTTCCTGTTGTTTATACCTATTCTACACTCAAACTCGGGGGCGGTTGATTAACTTGTTCTTACTCTACTCATCAACATTGAATGATCCCCGTTTTGAAGCCGCTAAGTACTTCATTTAGACTGTCGTGTCGGGGTAGAACAGGTAGATGAGTGTAATCATTCTGTATTCTGATTATTATAACTTTATTAGAGTACGCACAATGATTCCGTGTCCCCGGGGCCTTGTGAGATCTCCTCTAGTTTTATTGCGTCACTTTCCAAGATACCGATATCAGCAACGCATACTTTGAGGCGTACATTTTACAGATAAGTAAATCAACAAAACCAAAGCAAACTAATAAATAGGTAGGTTTCCTATTGAAATGAGGCCAGAATCTTTTTGTAATCACGTCAAGCGATAAGGAGTATCACGCTTTGAGTTTCCAGTTTCCAGGGTTACTCAAACTCAAATCTCCAACTGATTTCAACTCGGATCGTGTAACGTGTACGTCTGTGCTTTGCTTTGGTCGGGTTTGGTTTCTGATCTGGTGACGATAAAATGAAATCTAATTTCCGTCATACTAGACAACTGTATGTAGTTATTTTAACAATTTCTTTGGAATTCCAAGTTATCGTGTTGTGTTATGACTCTTCACAATTGAAACAGATAAAATTACCAGGGTTTCTAATTCCAAATCCCTAGAAAATTTGCCTGAAGTTCAGTTAACGTGTACGTCTGTGCTTTGCTTTGGTCGGGTTTGGTTTCTGATCTGGTGACGATAAAATGAAATCTAATTTCCGTCATACTAGACCACTGTATGTAGCTACTTTAACAATTTCTTTGGAATTCCAAGTTATCGTGTTGTGTTATGACTCTTCACAATTGAAACAGATAAAATTACCAGGGTTTCTAATTCCAAATCCCTAGAAAATTTGCCTGAAGTTCAGTTGAATCTTCAAACTTTCAATTACATTAAATTTTACCTATTGAGATGTTTATGTATGTCGGTTAGTTTATTTTGAACATGAAGGACAAGTAAGGGAACACATTACATGGGAGGAATGACATTAGAGACTCGGTTGAAGTTCAGTTGAATCTTCAAACTTTCAATTACATTAAATTTTACCTATTGAGATGTTTATGTATGTCGGTTAGTTTATTTTGAACATAAAGGACAAGTAAGGGAACACATTACATGGGAGGAATGACATTAGAGACTCGGTAATGAAATGAAACCTATACTGTCCCATGTCCCATACTATACCCTGCACTATAGATTCCGGAAGGATAGCTAGCTCATAAAATGCATAAATATGTACAATTGTACATGATAGGTTTTGTCCTCAACCATGTACATTCCAAACACCAACAGATAGAGGTAAAGATAAACAATATGTACATTGTACCTACTACCTACGTATCATGGAACTTGGGCTCTTAGTAATGCTGTGATATCCACAAAAATTGTGAAGAAGCTCTCAGCTTCAACACAGATAAATCATGGTTTAGATTTAGAGGCTCTTAGTAATGCTGTGATATCCACAAAAATTGTGAAGAAGCTCTCAGCTTCAACACAGATAAATCATGGTTTAGATTTAGATTAGTATGAACATCAGAAATCCAATGGTTTGGATAGAATAAGTCAAATCATCAAATTAATAAAATATGGGAGTTGCACTTTATTAATTTCCCTATTTTCTAAATCTTGCAACAATGTTGAACTTTAATTTCAATATTCAAGACTCAAAAGACTTACAGATAACTACTTTATTACGATGTATACCTACTCATACTCATACTGTTTGGGAAAGTGTAGGTAACTAATTTTATTACTAAGCACCTAAGACCTAAATGTAGGTACACCCAAGTAGGTGTTACGTAGATACCTACCTACTTTACCTACACCTATACTGACAGCTAGGTAATTTTCGTTTATCTAGAATACTGACATTGTTAATTTTCTCTTAGATAGGTACCTACCTACCCCCAACTTGAACTTACAAATAACCCTATAATAACCAGGGTCACTGCTTGTTTGTGCCAGTTCCTTTGGTAGCAATATTCCACGGACGTGACTTCTGCACAAGTACCGAAATGAGATCAGTATCTTGTGAGTATCTATGCAGATTTCCAAATATCAGAAAGTCAGTTTTAAAATTTAGGGTCTGACTTTTCCTATTGAAAATAATGTACAATTATCCTTCAGCAACCAATTGAAAGTTCATTACCTACTTATTTATTAAGTAAAACATGAAAACATCTAGGAAGAAAATTCAATATTTATATAGATATAGGTATTTTCTAAATACCTAGTCTATGTTTTTGCAATTTGTGAAACCAAAATTTTCATTTTTAAAACCAACATTGGTACCTACTTAAGTAAGTATACATAATAAGTACAGGCTTTTTAAATTGATTGTGCTAAAATATGTTGACACAGCTAAGAAATAAAAATATTGATAATCTCTGCATGGAAATAAAAATATTGATATTCAACATTAATAAAAATAAAAATAAATAAACAAATAGGTACAAAATTTTTAATAAGTAAGACTACTTATAGTAAAATAAGCTTGAAATCTTGACCATTTTCCCCAGTTACAATAATTTCAGGATTTGTAACAGCATTACTTTGCTCAAATTTGTTTATTTAAGTAGGTACGAGTAGGTACCTACTTGAGTAAATAAATTTCATTTTGAACTATGAGTAAGTAAGGAGCAAAATTTAAAATTTATGAGCAATGGTCACATCTTCCAAATTTTTTGTTGAGTGATTTTGGTGGGCAAATGGTAGGTTCATATTTCATTTGACAGAAAAAGGGAAAATTATAGAAACCTGTTTTTATTATTATTATTATTATTATTGTTATTATTAATGAGTAAATAAGTTTAATATTTCACAGTGTTTTAAAATATTGGTTCTTTCCTTTGGACACGGAAAGTGAATTGGTTCTTTACTTAATAGATTAGATACATGATTAGTAAATACCTATCTATCAGCTTGCATGTTATGCTAAAGACAATTTCAGAACAGAATATTTCTTCTCAAAATTTTATAATTAATCCCTTTTTAAATATTCCTGTTGTACCTACCCAACATTAGTGTTAGATTATGGATTGAATAATGTAAATTGTTTATTTTGGAGTAGGTATCTGGTTTATTTTATAAAAACACATGGCCCCTATAGTTGAACTATGCACATGAGTTTTACTTACTGGGTCCTCTGAATATTTGAAAATGGTGTGTGAAATTAGAATGTTCCCTGATGTCAACGAATTGTAAGTTCAAAATTTTGCAAACTGTAAAGTCCAATGATTAACTGGAGTTGAACTATGCACATGAGTTTTACTTACTGGGTCCTCTGAATATTTGAAAATGGTGTGTGAAATTAGAATGTTCCCTGATGTCAACAAATTGTAAGTTCAAAATTTTGCAAACTGTAAAGTCCAATGATTAACCGCTATAAATGCATAAAACATGGTTACTTAAAGATCACAATGGGAAAAAAGTCAAGTTTTGCTTTCAGTAATAAGTACAGCCCTGACAGTTGATACAAGATATTTCAGTATGTAGGAACTTGTACTTATCATTGTGTATGAATTCCCTGATACCCATCATAGTTACTCGTACATGCATGGAAACATTGCTTGTGTGTTAGCCAGGAACTCTATGCTGGGTAATTCTCAAGTTCATTACTCTTGCTGAGTACCTGGTACAATTAATTAAACTTCACCCACACCAGCACCAACGAGAATAATTGCACTAATCGGAACTCAATCACAATAGCTTAGAACAGGGGTTATATGTTTACTTCTTAACACTAGGGAAACACCCTGATTTTAAATCAGAAAACGGGTAAGATTTTTAATTTTCTGAGGGAGGTATCTTCAAGTTGAAATTGAACCAGTGAGTGTGATTCACAGCTAATAGGTCCAAGCTAATAGGAACCAAGTAGGTATATCTACAGACAACACCTACGAATATTACTTACTAAAACCAAGTACTTAGCATCTAATTTCATCCCCTAAACTTGATGAATAGTAAGTACCTACACTACCACTTACACTTGTAATCTAGCAAGTTTCATGGATAAGTAACTTACCACTTACCCAGGAAGTTTGTTGTAAAACTATGACTGAATGATGACAATGACGTATGGAAAATAACTTTAGGTTGTCCCATGGCATCAATCTCAACCTTATGGATGAAAGGGGTAAAAGAGGAAAAGTGGACAACCAAAAAATCTGAAACCTTTATGAATAGATTTCAAATAGGTAGGTAAGTAAGTACATATAAGAGGGTAATATTTGATACCTATCAAAGGAAAAAATGCAATATCTGATGCATTTTTTTTTTTTTTTTAAATGAGCTCAGAATATATCCGTGTGATAAGGATGATAAGGAGTGCAATTATTCTTGTTGGTGCTGGTGTGGGTGAAGTTTAATTAATTGTACCAAGTACTCAGCAAGAGTAATGAACTTGAGAATTACCCAGCATAGAGTTCCTGGCTAACACACTAGCAGCCCCAAACATTCCATCCTAAATAAATCCCTTGACAGGGAAAAGCTGGTAAGGTCCATGTGGAGCATGTTACATAGGCTCATTGTTTAATATTCATAATTCTGTTGGTACCTCTGGGACTTTTGACCAATGAAATGTCAATATCAGAAATTACAAACATGAAGAACGTGAACAACATCCGATTGTACACAAATGGCACGCGTTCTTCTAATCAACTCAAATCCATTTATTTAATTTGATTTACACTTGGTGTTTACCAGACCCTAGCAATTTTTACATTAACCTAGTAAACCTAAAGGCAACTCATAAAATACAAATCAATCAGCAAAACATACGAAATTAAATTTAACAGCAAACATCAACACGTGAAAGATGAAGATTGACCTATTTGTTATTTGTTATCAAAATAGAATATTGAATTGTTGGTCTCGATAGTAATTTCTGATTTAGGTCGAACGAGTGTTGATTAAATTTTCAGCAATCAGTAGCTCGTAGCTTAAGAATAAATAGATTTCATATTACAGGAGGGGAAAATCACACGTAACTCAAAACAAGATTGGAGGTTGTCCGAAGATTGGAACTGTCCCTTTTCTCCAGAGATCACAGTTGCCTTTCGAGTTGAATCTTTTATTGAAAAAGAAAATCTCTGATTGATAAAATTAACTTCAGCTTTCAATCAGATTCCATCTTTATTTGAACCAAAGTTGGAACAGGCCACAAATTTCGATCGGGCCAAATATCTCAGTACCTTACCCCGTTGGTAGAACTCTAATAAAGCTCTCCATTTGAACATCCGATGAGGAAAACTCCTTAACTGAACACAACGAGTATCTGCCATCAGTCGATGAGAACCTTTCAATAAACTGATGTTCAGGCTTCCAGTCAAAGGGAATGTAAAGTTCCGAGACTACCGTCTCCCCGTCACGTTTTGCGAACCGCTTCCCGTATTGCATAAAAAATAAAGTACATTTTCACGCTGTCTGCACTTAAATTGTCCTTACCCCGGTTCGTATAGTTTCTGCTGTTCCTTTTATCATAGTCCCAACTGCCTGGTTGCTTTAACAATGAAACTTCCACCTGTGTTGTTTGTATGTATTTGAATGTAGAATCCGCTGTAGAAACTTTGAACTAGTCCAGGGTTTTCTCTGTAGAGACTTCTATCTGTTCTGTTATCTTACTCAATATTATGAAATCCACTACTTGAGTCATCATTCACTTACTTGAAATACATTTCGGCAGGAATTTGTAGCTCACAGGATTCTGTTGGGAACTTGGTAGATTATTTGAGGGTTTGCAAACTCATTGGGATTTATGTTGTTTAGGAATCCCGTCTTCGCAGTTCTTTGACATTACAGAGAACACAAAAAACTAGCAAGCTGTTTCTTATACAAGTAATTTGTAGTAAGTACTTACTTACTGGTTGATTTTGCAGTCCAGTAAGTAAAAAGTTGAATTTCCAATGATAGGTACATTGGGCGTGGAGTGGAATGGAGACATAAAGGAATCGAACCCGTGACCTAGTGCTTACAAGACAGACGCTCTACCCTAAAAGCTAACTAGGCTCATTTTTTTAATGAGAAGCAACAGGTGAAGTTGTTGAATAAAAGTCCCAAACATGGATTTGTTTTTTGTTATAATGTGTCAATTATTGTAATGAGATCTAGATTACAATTACACTTTCCGGGGAAATGTCTTACGAAAGTTGATGCAATGTTCTGGGTCTGGTACCTATCTAATAGACAGAGGTTACTTTACATTCAGCTGATAACTAGTTTGTTCCATTGTACAATTACTGACTTATTGTTCCTCCGAGCGCTGTTCTTCATTATTCTTAAAACATAGAGAACATTCCATGTGCTACCATGTTACAGATCTGGAGTATGTTTTGTGTATGGCTTTGTTCAATTAGTATTTGTAATACAGATATTTTTAATTTTTTAATGCCTGTATCAGCGTGTATATTAAAATTCCAGTTTCCTTTGACGCCTAAATTGCGACACGCCATCAGAAATACAAAATCCAATTTGGTCTCGAAATGAAGTAATTAAAATTCCAGTTTCCTTTGACGCCTAAATTGCGACACGCCATCAGAAATACAAAATCCAATTTGGTCTCGAAATGAAGTGCTAGCTAGTGTTGGCAAAGATTTGCAAATGTCTCAATTTTCTTACCGTTTATATTATTTTTGGATACTTGTGTTTTTTTCACCGACTCGAGTTTCGTCTAATTTTTAGGCTTCTTCATGGGAAACTGACTATTGGGTTGTTGTTGTTGCTGCCAAATGTCTCAATTTTCTTACCGTTTATATTATTTTTGGATACTTGTGTTTTTTTCACCGACTCGAGTTTCGTCTAATTTTTAGGCTTTTTCATGGGAAACTGACTATTGGGTTGTTGTTGTTGTTGCTGCTGATAGTGACAGTGGGGGTGGATAAATCAGCTGGTTCCTTAGATTCTCTGCCCGCTATCCGCTAGATTGTCTAGTTTCTCTGCCCGCTGATCAATTGTATTTGGGATCTCATTCTCGATATTCAGGAACTGACCCAACTTCTTTCTTTTCATTGGTTTGCGATTTCTCTTTGTCGCAATTTTTCAGTATGTATTGAAATAATTAGCAATAATTTCAGAAGTATTTTTTTTTTTTTTATTACAACGGAAAGTGAATTTCTTTCTCGCCGGTTGTCAAGAATTGGTTCAGAAATTTCTTCGTCAACACTGGAGGATACTTTCTTCTTGGTTTATCCACATTGTGTTAAGAATTCATGTTCATGTTGGATTTTATATATTTGGAGGTTGTGTCGGTATGAGAGTTGTTTGTTTCTATAAGTGGACCAAGTTTTCAAGGATTAGGTACAATACGAGAGCCATTTAACACATTTGAAATTTATGAGGAAATATAACTGTCCTCACTATTATAGGAAAACTTACCAAAGAGAAGAGCATCTTTCTGTGACAGGAACGTCAACCTGTTTTAGGCAGTTGGTATTTTCATTCTTTCCCTACCCTCTCCCAGACTCCCAGATTTCAATCTACTTATAAGAAGTACCTATTGCTTCAACAAAACTGACCCTGAATCTCCGATTTGATTACAGGTACCTATTATCTTGGCAATAGAAAATCTTTACAGGTTACTGATAGGAAAATCCATAGATAACATTTCAAGATACAATTTCGGCTATTAATGTCGTATAGGTATGAATAATCATGTTCTCCTGTTGCGTGAAGATACACCAGTTTATTATAATTCGATTAGCATGTTACACCTCCAGGACGTTCTTTGTTCAATATCTTGAGAGTTAGGTAAGCAAGTATTTCAGATTAACATTACCAGGCCTGTGTGATAAGATGGTATCGATCTATTAATCTACTTTGAAGCAACGGATTTCATCATGGTTTATTGCTGATAGTAAATGTCAGCCAATGTCTTCTGTGTTAGTGGTATCGGTGATAAAATACTGTTAGCAGTTAGCGTGCTCTGATAAAGTGATGAATATGAGCAGTTGATAAGATAATTCAATTTTTGTGCCTACCGAATAATTTACTTTTGATTTGCCTATCTAAAAAGGAGAAGAAGAAGAAGAAGAAGAAGAAGAAGAAGAAGAAGAAGAAGAAGAACTTACTGTGTACAGTATAATGAGATTAATGAGTAACTTTTTCTTGGTATGTATTTCTAATCGAAATTTAACGTACATCACATGTAGATGTAGAGACCTTGGTTGTCTTATGAACATGAATGGTATGTCGTTGCTAATTGTACATGGTGCAGGCCTATGTTGCACTCTGGAATAAGTGACTCAATGAATTAATAACAATGGGCAGAGTCATCAAAGAATCATATAATAATAATAATAATAATAAAAAAAAACCCAATAGGTACCCAAATTGATGATATGTAATATTACAACATGTTTGTGTTGTGAGTCATTGCGAAGAGCACTATGAACTGCGGATATTGTAGTTTAACCTTTTTCGGGGAAGTCCTTTGATGATTGAGTATTTGTAGTACCTACCTACCTTCCTGAAGTCTCATATGAGTGATAGTATATGCCCTCGAGTTCTTGCACATATTCTTCATTAGATCAAGAACTTTCTGCTATCAGGCTATCTTCATAAATATATTGTTATAAGTATTATTGGTTAATATACCTAATAATCGTGTTTTTTATTGTTTTCCAAGGATTAAAATAGGATTGGTAGAAGTGGAAGGATGTTAGAAGTAGTGTAGTTTCAGATGTCAAATAAAGTTGTAAGAAGTAGTGCATGCTACATGAAGCATAGTAATAATGTGACTCACTAGTCCAGTGACCTTAACTTTCAGCAGTGTAGCTACTAACATTTCATTCCTACGACTGCCTAGGACACTAAACAAGGAAGAAGTGAACCAATTTTGTCGCGTTCTGAACATTGTTTCAGGTACTTGTGCTAGGTTTGATTGGCAATTGTCATGTCTTTATCTTTCATATCTTAATGGCCACTTTTTAAGGAGAAATATTTCTCTTTAACATTGTTTTACTAAACAAGGAAGAAGTGAACCAATTTTGTCGCGTTCTGAACATTGTTTCAGGTACTTGTGCTAGGTTTGATTGGCAATTGTCATGTGTTTATCTTTCATATCTTAATGGCCACTTTTTAAGGAGAAATATTTCTCTTTAACATTGTTTCGTTCAGTTATGATTATGATAGATAGTGTTGTTTGTAATACTATTTATGTTTATTGTGTGATTATCTGAGGTGTATGGTCACTCAACCACCGCAGGAAATCAGGAATTCCCTTATCCATTACATTTATTTAGTCCACAATTTGTTTTTCGATGGAATATAGTAGAAATAGGGTTTATGTTAGCAGCTATGCTCGAGGCTTTAGTAACTTTTGTATCTAGACAATTTGTACTGGTTTTCCATACTGTTTTTTGAGGTGTATGGTCACTCAACCACCGCAGGAAATCAGGAATTCCCTTATCCATTACATTTATTTAGTCCACAATTTGTTTTTCGATGGAAGATAGTAGAAATAGGGTTTATGTTAGCAGCTATGCTCGAGGCTTTAGTAACTTCTGTATCTAGACAATTTGTACTGGTTTTCCATACTGTTTTTTTTTTCATATTTGGGAGCTCCTTTCTATAAACATTTAAAAGTCTCCTGGAAAATATCGGTTAAAGAAGCATGTCTGCCTCATATTAATCCGATTTGTTTGGGAAATTATTATCATAACATTATAGTGCGTTAACATTCTTCCTCTGCCTTGCATGGAAAAATCATAAAAGATATCTTCTGGTACCAGGTACTGATTTCTTTTCTTCTGCACGCAATTTCTTTATCTTTTTTTTCTATAGCTCATCCCAGCCTTGCATGGAAAAATCATAAAAGATATCTTCTGGTACCAGGTACTGATTTCTTTTCTTCTGCACGCAATTTCTTTATCTTTTTTTTTCTATAGCTCATCCCATACACAGTACACACATCATAATTTTACTCTGATTTGTTTAAAAACGGGGGAAAAATCTATATAGGGGTTGTTAGGGAATTGTAGTACGTACGTACCCTCATGTTTTTTATTTTGTTAGATTGAACAAATACTTATCTAAAAATATATAAAAAAAACACGAATGCCTATTATACCTGCTATGAAAAAAGTTAGCAATAAAAAAAAATGCAGAAAATATTGTTATTGTTTTCAATGATAATTGTATCTAATATCATATGCATAATATGATTGTGTCTTTCATTTCTAATACATTTATATCAAATTTGTAGATACATTTTTCAAATCGGTTCTCTCTACTCTAGTGATTCTTTCAGTAGTAGGTTTAGAGCAGATGTGTTTTTTGACATTTTTAGGTGTACTAATGTCAATTGAGTATTTATTGTACCCACTAAGATTGAATACAAATATTATTTGATATTTATTGTCTGCATTATTGTTGTTTTCATCTGGGTTTAGACAGAATACTTAGATTTTTCTCCCGACTTTGAGTTCAATGTTCACAATTTTCCAGCAGTTTTGTTTTACTTGCTTCATAAATTAATCTTGTGCAGATACACAAAATTCTTGACATTTTTCTATCGTGTCACACAGAAGGTTACCTGTGTCAGAAGTCAGAAGAAATGATTAATCCCAACATAATTTTCATTTGCGATCTACAGAGCTGCTGTTTCTATATTGGTAATCTTTCGAAAAAATGTAATCTTGTATCGTGATAAGACTGATAAGGTGAAGTCGTAAATAATGTCTTATCAATCCATTATGATCGGAGCTACCTACTGTATTATTTTTCATAGTGGTTCAGACATTGGATGAGATCAGAGGGATTTTTTTATGACTGTGACCAAACTCTGTTTTAGGAAAAGTTGGATTGGAAAACTATAATTTTTGTAACCACATTGGTCCATTGCTGAGCAGAGATCTCTTCTGTTTTTATGCCTCTGTGTCTGAGTTCTTTCCCGTACTTTCCTGAAACTATCTTTAGTCATCAGTTACCAAACCATTTTCTGGATTGCATTTTAAAATTTGTCTAGTCCGATTTTTCGCACTCTTTACGACCAATATGTGCTATTTTGATCTCAACAATACGAGTGACATTGATAATGACATCTGGAACCCATGGTTACGCCCTCCATCAGGAAATCTCTGAAAATTTTCCATTTCTTCGAACTATTTGTCCAATGTAGTGGTTCAGACATTGGATGAGATCAGAGGGATTTTTTTATGACTGTGACCAAACTCTGTTTTAGGAAAAGTTGGATTGGAAAACTAGAATTTTTGTAACCACTTTGGTCCATTGCTGAACAGAGATCTCTGTTTTTATGCCTCTGTGTCTGAGTTCTTTCCCGTACTTTCCTGAAACTATCTTTAGTCTACAGTTACCAAACCATTTTCTGGATTGCATTTTAAAATTTGTCTAGTCCGATTTTTCGCACTCTTTACGACCAACATGTGTTATTTTGATCTCAACAATACGAGTGACATTGATAATGACATCTGGAACCCATGGTTCCGCCCTCCATCAGGAAATCTCTGAAAATTTTCCATTTCTTCGAACTATTTGTCCAATTTTCAACCAAAAATACCTTGACTATGCCATAAGTTGCTAGTTTTTATTTCTGCTGAAACATTTCCTATGACAATTCACCGGCACCGGTCAGTTGATAGCATGCTGGATTCTCAGCACATAGTTACTCAAGCATGAGTCATCTACTGTTATATCCAGTCTCTTAGTCTCTTACCTGATAGTGATAGTTCACCGGCACCGGTCAGTTGATAGCATGCTGGATTCTCAGCACATAGTTACTCAAGCATGAGTCATCTACTGTTATATCCAGTCTCTAGTCTCTTACCTGATAGTGATATTCTATATTGAGTTGGTCAATGTAGATCGTACAGCAAATCCGTGAGGAGAGAAGTAGCTAGATTGCTTTTCACGCAAAAATAACTATGCAAATTTAATTGTCATTTTTTCCTTTGTTTTCCTAAGCGGAACCAGAGTTCTTAGGTTTCAACTTTGCGAGCAGAGTGAAATATTGGCCAGTTATCATAACGGTAACTCTTGATGTCTCTTAATCTGTTGGTTTTTGGGCAAGATTGATTATTGAGATTGTGTCTACCAAGTCATGTCATGAAATTTATCTAGGTGAAATAATCAGGGAACGATGTTTGTGACAAGCATTTAAATATGCTTAACACAATTAAAAAAAAAAAAATCTGTTGGTTTTTGGGCAAGATTGATTATTGAGATTGTGCCTATTTGATTAGTAATTATCAAATTATGCGTCTTTGAGGCCCAAGAGATTTGGTATCTACCAATAAATTCGATCTGTCAAATCCGTTGGTGGTCTTGTCAAAGTTGTATTTCAATTTGGGCTTTTTCCTTGTTGACGATATTATAAATAGATTGATACGAATGACTAAATTATTCTTCTAAAGGAATTTGGATTCTCACCTGGACTCAACTGTAATCAACTAATCACCCATCAAAATAATATACTGATAGGTATTTTAATCTGCTCTCTATGAAAATATCCTAATAGCTAATCCTATTAAAATACATGAAATATCTGCGTATACATCTCGATATCTCACATATTGTTCGATTGATTATGTCTAATATGTTCTACATACTTTGCTCTCTATGGCTTTCGTCTCGCACAGAATTTTCTATGAGAACCATAATACATGTTACGGTAATTGAAATATTCTGCAGTCTTGATCGAGATTTAAACCTAATAGGCTTAACAGATAAGCAGGTCTGTCAGTAGAGTAATTGACCTGTTAATGTTCACTATGACTGCCCAGCAAGCTTTCAGCGATAGAGAATTTTAGCCCCATCTAATGTGGACAAATTTTAGATTCTCAACATGAATCTTCGTTCCTCTTACCATCTTAACTCTGCTTTCTTCAAGTTTATCCTTCTAGAGATTGAGATATTGTGGAGTCGTAGCTTTGTATAATCACCACGAAAACAGTAATATTAATTTCAAAGTTATTAAAGATGTGTTGTCCAAAGCATTTTGCCATCGCATCGTAGCGGTACTACTAGTTTTCTCTGTCGTCGAATCCAAGATATTTCTGCTAAAACTCTTCACGATGAGCAATGGAGACGTAACGAATGGTGTCTCGATTTGTGTTCCATTATGAGATAATAGAATTAATGGTACAAATGATGAAGTGAAGGAATGTAGTGGTGTACTGTGTGTAGCAGTATGAATGAACGTGAAATACTTGTGCCAGCATGCCATGGGAATCCGTTGCAATCAATTTATACAGGGTGGCACACATTTGTGTCTATCGTGTACTTGTGCAAGTCCCACTCTAAAAGAAATTGCAATATTAATTTTTTAAAGTTTTTTCCACAAAATGAAAAAATAAATAACTAAGTAAAAACTGCAGGGAGCCACGCTCGCGCTTCTTCCTTGTTGCAAGTTGCAAGGCTTCCACCAATGACCAACGTTTGGTTGGGAGAAAGTTCCACCCAACCAAATGTTGGTCAGTGGTTGAGTGGAAGAGCTCACAGTTTGAGATTCCTGCCATTGAAGCCTAACAGAAAAAGTATTTTCCGAAAATATTAGAAGGTACTTATCTATTTCCTCAAATTTACACCTAGGAATTTCAGAAACAACTTCGGAATTATTAGTCCGTATCTGAGAGGTATCCGTTTGACGCGTTCCACATTTCCAATAAGAACGAAACTCGTCTACGAAACTCGTCCTAGACGAGTGGAAATTTCCCAAAAATTATTTCATAGAAAAGGAAAAGCTTGGAAAAACATTTCATGACTGTTATAATGGCTGCGGAGGTGTTAAAATGTTTGCAAAACACCAAAGGTGATGTTGCTGTCAGGAGCAGACCACACAGTCACTCTGTATACAGGATTCCATGTTACTGGTGTGCAGTCTACAATGTCACTAGTAAGGTTTCTTCTTGTCTCCACTACCTCCCTCTCCTCTCTCCTGCAGTTATCACCTCATTTAACCCTCTTTCCTTCTTCCTTTCCATCTCTCCTTTTTCTTCCTCCTCCCATTCCCTTCGTCCCTCTTTTTCTCCTCCCCCTTCCCCTTTTCTATAGTCAAGCCTCAACTATCGATAGCGTTCGATAGTCAAAACTATCGATAGTTATCGATAGTGCTATCGATAGTTCTCCTCCTCTATCTCATGTTAATCCTAGATGAAACCTTCTTACCTATAATTTTCAAAGATCGACATAGAACAAGCACATCCCATGATATTCATGCTCGTACATTGCACTAGTTCAACCTGGTAAAAACCGCTAAAATACCATTTTCGGATCTTTTGGGTTCTGTTGTAATTGACTATAATATTGTATTCGTAGAAGTGACTACTGATACTGACTCTGTTTTCAGCAGGATTTTCCTCCGTGTTAGTTATCTGTTACAGTTTTAGCAGTAGTACATCCTATCTCTAGTTAAGAAACGAGTATAGGATGGGCGGGGCATTACTATAGGCGTACACTGTTCTACTGAACTGCGATGATTCTATAATATTATGATCTCACCACTTTTAAGGGCCGACATTTTTGGACAGGAACTTGGCCTTTTTTTCACATTTGTGTTTTTGCGATGATTCTATAATATTATGATATCCTGAGTCCGTGTTGATTTATTAGAATAGGTTCTTGCAAGTACCACATGGGTGAGACAAGCCTTAGCAGAATGAGAAGCTGTGGATGTACATATACTTGACCACACAGTCACTCTGTATACAGGATTCCATGTTACTGGTGTGCAGTCTACAATGTCACTAGTAAGGTTTCTTCTTGTCTCCACTATCCTGCAGTTATCACCTCATTTAACCCTCTTTCCTTCTTCCTTTCCACTTCTCCTTCCTCCTCCCATTCCCTTCGTCCCTCTTTTTCTCCTCCCTCTTCCCCTTCTCTCCAAGTCTAACACCACACCATCTGATAACAGATAACGGTGCTTGGTGCTTAGTGACGCGTCTAATTGAAGGTGATGACTCTATTATAAACTCTCTGAATTTCCCTTGCCTCGGGGTTTATAGGATCCCTTGGCATGGGTGTGGGTTGTGGTTATTATTTAATTACCTATGACTTAATTATTGCTATGACCTGCTACCCCGATTAGAAAATAAGGGCTTCAAATGACAATAACTGACAGATAACGGTGCTTGGTGCTTAGTGACGCGTCTAATTGAAGGTGATGACTCTATTATAAACTCTCTGAATTTCCCTTGCCTCGGGGGTTTATAGGATCCCTTGGCATGGGTGTGGGTTGTGGTTATTATTTAATTACCTATGACTTAATTATTGCTATGACCTGCTACCCCGATTAGAAAATAAGGGCTTCAAATGACAATAACTGGAATATGGTGGACTTGACAAGTGATGTTTTCTTTTGAACAAAAGATTTTTTAAACTTTCAAAGGATAGGTCAAAAAAACTCTTTCAGTCTTACCTACTGCTCCCTGTGTAAATACAAAAGGGTCTTCAAACAAAATCTGTAAAATACTTAAAATAGAAAATGTAATGATGTCCCTTAATGAGTGAAATTTTGACAGCACATCAAAAGAAGTAAAAATAATATAAACAATCTCTCCCTACTAGTGAATGCTCTGTGCACATCACCCAACTGTGTCTTCTAAATCCTACTCAAGCTCAAGACAATCGCAGAGTGACTTTGATCCAAAATGACCACTGAAATTTAAACATCCTCAAAACTTCCTTGACAAAACCCAACCCCTTTCCTGACACCTGACCCCAACACAAGCAAGTTTTCCCAGGCTCTCCTACATAGGAGATATGAAGCGGAACACCCCAACTGGAAATGCTAATAGCCAGGAGGGGGTACTCAAGTTCCTGGGGTCTAGGAGTAGGACTGTTTCCCTTCTCAACTGGATTTCCGATTGCACCTAGTCTTATGTTGTACCCAGTCTTATGTTGTACCTAGTCTTATGTTGTACCTAGTCTTATGTTGTACCTAGTCTTATGTTGTACCTAGTCTTATGTTGTACCTAGTCTTATGTTGTACCTAGTCTTATGTTGTACCTAGTCTTATGTTGTACCTAGTCTTATGTTGTACCTAGTCTTATGTTGTACCTAGTCTTATGTTGTACCTAGTCTTATGTTGTACCTAGTCTTATGTTGTACCTAGTCTTATGTTGTACCTAGTCTTATGTTGTACCTAGTCTTATGTTGCACCTAGTCTTATGTTGTACCTACGTAAGAAATGTACGTACCTATAGACTATGTTTCACGCAGTATAGTTATTTGAGGTTTGATTAAAATTTTATCTAATCAATCTATGTTGCACCTAGTCTTATGTTGTACCTACGTAAGAAATGTACGTACCTATAGACTATGTTTCACGCAGTATAGTTATTTGAGGTTTTGATTAAAATTTTACCTAATCAATTAATATTTGATGTACTCTCAAGTACCTACCTATCTGTTATTATTTTCAGGTAGTAATTTCCCACTTTTATATCCACACAACCCTATTTTATTTTGGATCTTCCTGAAGTACACATTATTGTGGTAAACCTTTAACTGTTATAGCTGAAAACATGGTCCACACAAAAGGGTTTTTATGAGAAAGTAAAGAATTTCCCTCAGTGAGTAGGTAAATACGGTTTTTGCAACACTGATGTTTACTTGTCTGTAGTCTACAGGAAAGCAGTACAATCAGCACAATATCGTTAACGCAACTGATAAATAATCACCGATTGGAATGCTATGTATTCATTGACTTCCGAGAAATTGTTGCTTGTTTAATTCTAACCTACAAGTCTTAGACGAGTGACATAGTGAAATATTTTCAATCATGCAAGGAGCAGGAGAATATCTACTGCCAATAGGTCTGATTTTCAAGGAACTTTAATTGAAATTAATTCTTTAAATTATTCATTTATTTTTCTATGATTGTAGAATATAATCGTGTGTCAATTATAATAATTGGCGCACTTTGGAGTTTTTGACATAGCTCTAAATACATGGTAAACGATAGTGCGTAGGCAAATTGCATTAAATCCAATTTGAGTTGTGTTTTGTAACACAGAACCAAAAATCAGTACCTATGTACCTACCTAATTTGTTTAATAGGTATTCAGTTTATTATTATTCTTGATTTGATTTTTTGATTTTACTTTTATGTAATGATTTGAAATCAAGACTAGAGCCCGTTCTCCCTTTATTCCCAATATAATGTTCAAGTCACCGTACCAAATTTCATATATACCAAATTTCAAGTCTCTAGCTCTTACCCTTCTTTTCAAGTCACCGTACCAAATTTCATATATACCAAATTTCAAGTCTCTAGCTCTTACCCTTCTTGAGATATTTTGTTTACAGACAGACAGACAGACAAACACACGGACCAATGGCTGAAACTTTGGATTTAGGCTCTAGGGACCTCAAAACGTGTTTTGGCACTAAAAACTGACCATCGAAAATTAGACCCGATTACATTACTTTCCTTCCTATAGGATAAGAAAAGTAAAAATCCGCCAAAGTGAAAGGAAGGGGTCTTACAAAATTCAAGATATTCAAGATAAAACCAAAACCAATTGGAGCACAGATATGTGAGACCTCTCAATCAAAAGATTTGATTGAGCTTTAAAATGATGTGCATTACAACATTGCCGCATGCGTAGTTTCCCCGTAGCAGCATCAGTCTCGATAGCCACACCTCGTATACGTACTTGGTGATTTTAGTGATTATGAATTTAGGATAAGAAAAGTAAAAATCCGCCAAAGTGAAAGGAAGGGGTCTTACAAAATTCAAGATATTCAAGATAAAACCAAAACCAATTGGAGTACAGATATGTGAGACCTCTCAATCAAAAGATGAGATTGCAAGCTTTAAAATGATGTGCATTACAACATCGCCGCATGCGTAGTTTTCCCGTAGCAGCATCAGTCTCGATACTTTATAGCCACACCTCGTATACGTACTTGGTGATTTTAGTGATTATGAATTTTTTGCTAGGCCCATAACATTCAGAAAGACCATCAGCATGGGAAGCCAGACAGACGTCTACCACATCAAATCCATAACGTGTACCTGGTAGCTTTACTTTGAATTCTACAGCAAGCAAAAAAGAAATCTGAATCTGATTATCTGACCACTTTCAAGTTTATTTGAATGGACTCTAATAGTGTGGAGCGAATTATCTAATGCTCTGGAGATAAAAGATTCACACCATACAAACGCCATATCTCACAGATCTCGAAAACTTTGAGCCTGGAATATCTGTTTAACAAGATGACCCAAGATAAAAGTAAAATTTACGCAAACAATCGTGGAGTGTCGTAAATATACAGACCAGGCCCGTATTTTACATTATTTTCTGTTGTTTATGGTATTTTCAGAACTAAAAATGTAATAAAACACGGTGAGTTCCATTGTCTACTATTAGGGGCGCTTAGCAAGGTTAAATCACATCGTTTGAAAGTAGCAAAACTTTTCGGTAGACTTATTAACTGGTTTCTGGTGATCTTTCAAAAGGGTTTCTCAAAATCATTTACAGGAATGGAACTTTACTTTTCAAGTATGATGTGTACATTTTCTTCTTGTTCTAGTTCTAGATGTATGTTTAATGAAATACTTTTTTTCTTCTTCAAAGTTTAAGCCAGTGAAAGTGTAAAGTATTTCCTGTGTTTTGGAGAACGGTATAATTTTATTTATTTATAATACAAATTATTTTATTGTAATGAATATTGTTATATCATGGGGATTTTTGCTCATTATGGAGTATTCCTTGCATTTTATATATTTCATTGCAGAAACTAAAGCTTGGGATTTTCAATTGTTTGTTTGGACGCAGGTTACTGAAATCCCAAGTAATTTGTCTCTGATACCTATGTTGCTATTGTATGTGAGAGTAATGAATTTGTAATATTGTGTATGATACAGTATGCATTTCAGTATAATCTTCTGATTTCAACTTTTTGGGCCAAACAGATTCTGCTTGTTCTTGAGTGCTAACGGAGTAAAACTTTGCCAAATGAATATGATAAAATATGTTTGAATGAACTTCATAATAAAAAGAAAGTAGAAAACAATCCGACATGAAGATTTCATGTTACCAGTGGACAATGTCGATCATTGGAGCAAAGCGTACAGTTTCATGTCACGGTGAATAAAGAGAAGAATAAAAATATTTGGATAAAACATTGACAAAATTATACAAATCAACTTGATCTGGTCAATGGCTTTCTTTGTAGCTACTTTCTTTTGTCTCCTGGTCTTCATTTTTTGTTTTCCAACAAAGTCAATTCATATAATTCGTACATTTTGATAACAAGGTTAAAGATGTCTAGAAGTAAGGAATTCCTATTGTATGGCCAAATTTATTCAGCAAGTGACCTGTAACTTGTTAGTGTATGTACCTACTTATAATCTTTTAGAATCAATTCCCCAAAATGACTTGTGATTTTCAAGGGTGAAACTTTTGGTTGTACTTTTGCCGGTTTTGTGTTCTAGTGCGTCTACACTTCAAGACGTAACATTTTACTTCCATGTCTATCGGAGAGACTTAGCAAGAGGAATTAGATAATACTAGCAGACTTCGCGAAGGTCCTAGCTTATCAGGAATTTCATTAGAGAGTACAGAGTTGACACTGTTAGCATTCTGAGTTGCAATTTTCCATTCGTATGAGTCACTCTCCCACGTTGAGTAACGCCCACTTATTTTGAACAGCAAGGAATCGAGATCAAGACCGGATTTTTTTGCTTACTTATATCCTGTGTCCTGTCAAACGAGGAAAAAAAGAAAAGTGGTACTCCATGAACTTCAATTGATTCTCTAACGCTGGTGGTTATTTTATAAGGCTCAAGTTTGTGTTTATAAATACTCGTACAAGCGGTACGTATTCATAAAACTCTCTTGTAATAATAATAAATACAACACTTTCTTACAGCTATGAAGAAGAAGAAGAAGAAGAAGAAGAAGAAGAAGAAGAAGAAGAAGAAGAAGAAAAAAAAAATCGATAGGTATTTTCAAACAAAATTTTCCTCTTTTAATAATGTTTGATTTTCCGAGTACCTGTCAATGATTATTTTTCTCGACAGCCAAAACCGTGTAGGTTGCATTCTGACTAATCAGTAATCATATACATATTGAAGACATGTAAACAAATGTTTATGCCAAACGCAGGTCTACACTTTATGATGCAAACCGTGTTTTGTGATATGTGCAGTTTTTTTTACTGCGTTAGCTCAATAATCTTTATATAGAAATTACAAATCTCACACCCAGTTCGTCTGTATTCTTGTGAATATATTGATGTCATCATGGCATATTCCATTCATGGTATTGATTAATTAAGTACTTGTTCAACCAAGCTCCGATCAACATTTTGTCTCATTGTGCAATTTCTCAGTCTACTGTCGCTTATAACAAATATGTTTTTGATTCTCTGTACTTACACATAAATGTATCTGGTTAGAATAAGTACAGAAAAATTAACAGAGTAAAATGCCCTACCATAAGATTATGTATGTTTTCTCGTGGATGAGAATCGATTGGTACTAACGTTGAAATGGTCTGCATAAATGTATCTGGTTAGAATAAGTACAGAAAAATTAACAGAGTAAAATGCCCTACCATAAGATTATGTATGTTTTCTCGTGGATGACAATCGATTGGTACTAACGTTGAAATGGTCTCTTTGCTTTCAGATCCCAGAATGAATGCAGAAATGTCACTCGTGATGAAGAAGAACGAGGAGCGAGAAGCATTACGTGGTGTAATACAGCAGTGGAACGCCAACCGATTGGATCTGTTTGAATTATCCGAACCCAACGATGTAAGTTTATGATAAGTTGCAATGCATGTTACCATGTAGGTATCTACCGAGAAGCATTACGTGGTGTAATACAGCAGTGGAACGCCAACCGATTGGATCTGTTTGAATTATCCGAACCCAACGATGTAAGTTTATTATAAGTTGCAATGCATGTTACCATGTAGGACAATGTATGACATGGAAAGAGGCCAGATATTGTTTCTGGACGTCCAAGGGTACCATGCCTATCTCACGGACACGGAAAGTAAACCAAGTATTCAGTAGGAAACACATAAATGCTACTATGCTGTTCTGTTTTGACAGACAAAGTTTGACAAAAAACAACATGAAGTTCTGTTTTGTCTTTCAATCAAAGTTTGACTGCGATTTCAGTTCATCTGCAAAGTGTAGAACAAAATCCAATACTACACGAGTGTAAATCATAAAGCATGCACATTTTCTGCATTCCTGTGAAGTTGCTTGAGATTTCACCCTGTATTATAAAAACTCAATGGACTTGTAATGAACGAGGCATAGGTGGAGAAGTGATAACAGACACAAGTCACATGGGGCTCCTTTCATTCATGTTCACTTAGAAAGCAAGGGACTTGAGAAATGTTAATTAAGATAAATGTTACTTGGACCCCCCTCTTTTTCTCTTATTGAGTTCTGACTGATTTATTTCGTCAAAATGAGCGTCACTAAGTTATCTACTATTCTTGTGTGCCTTTTTTTTTTTGAAGGGCACGTGCGAAGACTAGGGTTCTAGGAAGGAAAAGTAGAGTGGCTCTGATTTAGTGGTGAGGATTAGTGGAATATGTATTAGGAACGATTTAATGGAGTATAAAAAGACAGCGTGCAAGAAGTTGCTATCAGCAGCAGATCAGAATTGTGAGTTGCACTGAAGATTTGTAATCTTGACAGTTTAGAGTTGACTGGAATCACGACCAACTCTGTGTGTATGCTTTGTTTCGTTGTTTTCATTTCCTCTTTGTTTTTGAAATTTATTAGAGGAAGAAATCTCGAGACTTGATCCTCACAGCTAGTAAACTTGTAATCCTAAAACTCTGACACTCGTATAGAAGAGTTGAACAAATTATTGAACAAACTAGAACTTATTATCAACTACTGTAGAGCTACAGAACTTGGTGCAACTCTGAAAGCAGGTAACTCATTGATTTACAAAAAATTAAAAATCCATACAAGGAAGAGAAGAAGTTGAAATAAACATCTAGAGATGGAAAGTTATAAACATACCTACAATTGCATTTCAAGCCGTTCTACTTCAGGATCTATGGGGTAGTGTACCTTAGGTCAATAACAGTTCTTAAACAGTTTTAGAGTTATTATAGGGATAAAACATACTATTTTTAAACACAGGGTCGGGTCATGTCAAATATTTTAAAAATGTGTTCTCCAGTGTCCCAAAAAAAGGGTCAAAACATTTTTTTAGCAAACACCCATCTTTCTTTCAATAATTAAATGAGGTGTCTGCAAGTTGTTTTTACACAAGACCGAACAACATCATCTGATGTATATTATACAGATATTACCTAACTTGTGGATAGGCAGGACATATGCAGATTGATTCTATTGAGGATATGAATTCAGGTAAAAATATTGATGGACGTGGGACATACATGGTCGATATATTTCTTTACCTATGACTTACGAAATTTTTCGTGGTATGCGGTAAAGATGAGATCCTCATTCACATTAGAGAAGTGACCAATATGTCATGCAAGAATCAAGAATGTTATAGATTTTTATTATTTTCTTGAGTGTCCCGTGTATCAAGCCTTTCAGTCTGTGAGTCTTTGCACTTTAAAACCTCTTGAAATAGGCTTTATAGGATCTTTTTTCACCGTTCAACTCTGATCTAGTATTCCAGGGGATTGAGAAGTTAGCAAATTTTCGTCAGATTTTAACTTACACCAAGGTACCACTTCTTTGTGAGGATTTTACTTGACACTTAAGCACTTGAGTGTCCCGTGTATCAAGCCTTTCAGTCTGTGAGTCTTTGCACTTTAAAACCTCTTGAAATAGGCTTTATAGGATCTTTTTTCATCGTTCAACTCTGATCTAGTATTCCAGGGGATTGAGAAGTTAGCAAATTTTCGTCAGATTTGAACTTACACCAAGGTACCACTTCCTTGTGAGGATTTTACTTGACACTTAAGCAGAGATCATTGGAGACAAGTGCTACGACAGTAATAATACCAACAGACTCATCAGGGGAACATGGGATGTAGTTAATGCAGTTATACATGAGCTTTGAGGCCTTTGAGAGTACACACTAATTGAAGTACGTACCATCGGAAGTGTCTACAACGGCACAATACGCTTTTAGACGGAAGAACTTTTAATCGAGGAAATCACATGAAGTGTCAGTGATTTTTCTCATCTATTGGGAAGATTGGGGAGTAGTGAAAGGTCAGGCTCATCATCTATTATACTTTGGTATGTCAAGGACTTGGTATCATTTTTTTATTGCATTGTATAGTAGAGTATAGAGTAGTGGAACAATGCCCATAGAGGAAAGAATAGCGGGTTAGGCCATTTTATATCGTATATCATAGTAGAGAACATACTACATACCTTGTTAGACACCACTATGATAGTGTACATGAGGTGTTGTGTACAGAAATCTAGGCGCACGGCAGTGCGCCAGGCCAAGTTCCGACCTCAGCACGCCAGTGTGAATATTACACGAAACATTTCGACGCATTTTTACCCCTATCATAACTCAATGTAATCTCACGAAATTTGGACCATATGTTAACCTATACCTACTTCCTTATTATGCCTGCGAAATTCCGAAGTTCTAGCTTTACCAAGTTGAAATTGAGAGAAGGTCGATGATTCTATAATATTATGATATCCTGAGTCCGTGTTGATTTATTAGAATAGGTTCTTGCAAGTACCACATGGGTGAGACAAGCCTGTGAGACAAGCCTTAGCAGAATGAGAAGCTGTGGATGTACATATACTCTGGTTTTCCCCAAAATATTGGCAAATAGCTGCCAATTAGTAATCGATGAAGAATGTCTTTGTTCCAATTAAAACATTACCTATTGTAGAAAAAGTGTTTAATTCAACCAATTGAGAAAAAGAATCAGTGGATACTTCACTTCTCTAAATTCGTATTCAGCACCTGAATAATAATGAAAATACCTAGGTACACAGATACCTACCTGATGAAATCTACTTTTATTTGACTTGGAACGGAATCGAACCCGATGTACCTACTTTCTCAGACAGGATGTTTCGACAAATTGAAACAACAATAGATCGGTCCAATTTCAGGGGACAGTGAAATAACGTTATCTCCTATTTCCTCCAAGTTTTTTGCTGCAAGAGTAATTATTAATTATAATAACCATGCTAGTATTGCACTAGGCGTTGTGTTTCCCATAGTCCTACACTACAGAGTCAAGTCCTTCCAGACAATCCCTTCCGTTCATTAGAAATACGATTCTATTTTTAATTATTTTATTTTTGCGAAATATGAATTGTACTTTATTTTTCTGCATCTCAGTTCATTATTCTTCTAATTAGGTGCAAATGTTACCCGAGAGTGATATCATTACGTTCAGTGCTCTATTACAAGCGTTACAGATTTGCATATTGAATGACGATTATGTGGGTACTTTCTAGATCAGACCCATGTTAGAGTGAGTGAACAAGTCCACATTTTTCATCGCATTAACACCGTTATTTTTGCGAAATATGAATTGTACTTTATTTTTCTGCATCTCAGTTCATTATTCTTCTAATTAGGTGCAAATGTTACCCGAGAGTGCCGTCATTACGTTCAGTGCTCTATTAATAATATGGCGAGCGTTACAGATTTGCATATTGAATGACGATTATGTGGGTACTTTCTAGATCAGACCCATGTTAGAGTGCTTGACGCTTGGGTGGAATTCTTCTTATGTAGATCTGAGGGAGAATATGAGCTGAAGTCCCTGGAATTGAATTGTATAGTGAACAAGTCCACATTTTTCATCGCATTAACACAAGGAGATCTGTTTTCCAAATACTTAGCACATTTTCTACAATTTCTGCCTCTATTATATTTGTATCACAGAAGTTAGGTGTCTCAGGTTGCAGTGTTGCACACAAGTTTGAAGCCCGCTGTTCTGGATCGATTCCCTTCCATGTCGAGATTATCGGAGATCTGTTTTCCAAATACTTAGCACATTTTCTACAATTTCTGCCTCTATTATATTTGTATCACAGAAGTTAGGTGTCTCAGGTTGCACACAAGCTTGAAGCCTGCTGTTCTGGATCGATTCCCTTCCATGTCGAGATTATCGAGTGTTGGAGACTTGCAGATAGTTGATCCCAGGTTCCAGGTTGTATTTACGTATAGCACAGCGGCGCGTAACAATAACATTCTTATCTCTATACTTTGTGCTATGAAAGTTACAGTGGGGAGGGACTTGGAATTGTAACGGCACGACTTTTACTTTTGAATTCTGAGAATTTTCTGGCCAAGGAGTAATAAATAATAAAGTTTAATGACTCACAGTTTATGATTATGTTTGTTGGCTCGAACAAGAACATAATGATTGTTTTATTGTCAACATTAACATGGATTTTTCTACTATTTTTGACTCTGTAATTTTCAGAGGTACACGTTTATGGCTCATCATGCTTATAGATTACGCATATAATTAGCAGTGCCAATTTTTTTAATGAACGCCCTTTGGTGGGAGTATTTTGTCCACGGTTCATTTGCGGTGCCTAATCGATTCTGCGTTCAATTGTTGATCGTATTTGTTTTTTTAGTAAACCTTGTCAAATGTTATCCCTTCATAAATTTATTTTCCAATTTCATTAAATAATGTGACACTAACGCTGGTGGTTATTTTATAAGGCTCAAGTTTGTGTTTATAAATACTCGTACAAGCGGTACGTATTCATAAAACTCTCTTGTAATACAACACTTTCTTACAGCTATGAAGAAAAAAAAATCGATATTTTCAAACAAAATTTTCCTCTTTTACTAATGTTTGATTTTCCGAGTACCTATCAATGATTATTTTTCTCGACAGCCAAAACCGTGTAGGTTGCATTCTGACTAATCAGTAATCATATACATATTGAAGACATGTAAACAAATGTTTATGATGCCAAACGCAGGTCTACACTTTATGATGCAAACCGTGTTTTGTGATATGTGCAGTTTTTTTACTGCGTTAGCTCAATAATCTTAGACTTGGCCTTATTTTTCTGATCTCACCACTTTTAAGGGCCGACATTTTTGGACAGGAACTTGGCCTTTTTTTCACATTTGTGTTTTTCTGGGGGATTAGTTTGGTACCCGAAATATTTGACATTCAGCCGGGTCTACACAGTCTCTAGTTGACTTTTTGTTGGTCCAAGATACAGCTCTGCGAACCGCATGTTAGGACAAAAGGACTTTTCTACAAATCACCAAATTTAGTAATGGGAAATCCAACAGTAGGTTGTAAAAAAAGTCCGAAATTTTATTCACATAATGTTTGTGTAAATACAACTTCAGACTGTAAACATGTGCTTAGAGATTTCTAGTTTTTCACCCGTGCGCGCGCAGGATTTTATTGAAAGCACGCTCGAGAAATATGTTGGAAATCTGATAATGCTTTTTATAGTCATCTCGGAGAGAATGCTTTTCTCGTTAATGGTTTTTATAGACTGAATGCTTGTAGTAAGGACTAAGGAGTGCGCCTGGGTACCTAGCCCCTCCTGTCCTCAATATTTGAAGGCACGTGTGAAGAATGAAGAGCTTGGAGTAATGTCAACAATGTCATCACCTACCTTGGAACTCAATCCCAGGATGTCATCGTCAGGACATGGAGGTATTTCCAATTGGAATTCTAGTAGAGGTGGTGTTGATATTGTTTCACGAAGAATGGCTAGCTTTATTGTATGTGAGAGCTTTTCTCCCTTTTGGAGGTGGAATAATTTCCTTCAATTAACGCGAATTTGAAGTGTGGAAGTAGATTTTTGGGGATATTGCATTTGATTTTTGTTTGGAGGCGTCTCGTTTTTAGAAGTTTGAACTCTTGTACCAGATTTTCGTAATAATGTCCAATTTAACGTCGTATTATTTTATTTATTATTTTAGTTTTCAATTTTTTGTTGGATAAATGAAAATTAGAATTTCAAGTTCTGAACTCGGTTCTTGGCTCGATGGAGTTCAGTTGTCAGTTCTTGAGAGTCTAGATGAGAAGTAGGCTTAGTAAATTGGAAAATCTTTACAGCGTTTACACATTAAGATTTAAGACTGCCATTTCCTACGAGATCGCGTGCAGGCAGATTTGAACACAATAACTGCATCTACTCGTCGTGTATTCAAATATGATACCCCAGAGTGTTGTAAATATCATGCTTGCCCAATTCTAGGGCTGTGTTGTTGGACTGCTATAACTGTTATTGACTAATGGGAGTAATGGGTATTTAATAGAGATCAAGAAGTCATTTCTTTATTGTGTTTGGGATGCACACTGGCCGAATCTGTAGTATGGTCAATAGTCATGAACGTTTGATCTTTTAATGAAATTTTCTTCTCTTTTGGCCCTCCTGTCCTCAATATTTGAAGGCACGTGTGAAGAATGAAGAGCTTGGAGTAATGTCAACAATGTCATCACCTACCTTGGAACTCATATTCAATCCCAGGATGTCATCGTCAGGACATGGAGGTATTTCCAATTGGAATTCTAGTAGAGCTAGGTGGTGTTGATATTGTTTCACGAAGAATGGCTAGCTTTATTGTATGTAAGAGCTTTTCTCCCTTTTGGAGGTGGAATAATTTCCTTCAATTAACGCGAATTCTAAGTGTGGAAGTAGATATTTTGGGGATATTGCATTTGATTTTTGTTTGGAGGCGTCTCGTTTTTAGAAGTTTGAACTCTTGTACCAGATTTTTGTAATAATGTCTAATTTAACCTCGTATTATTTTATTTTATTTATTTATTATTTTAGTTTTCTAATTTTTGTTGGATAAATGAAAATTAGAATTTCAAGTTCTTAACTCGGTTCTTGGCTCGATGGAGTTCAGTTGTCAGTTCTTGAGAGTCTAGATGAGAAGTAGGCTTAGTAAATTAGGAAATCTTTACAGCGTTTACACATTAAGATTTAAGACTGCCATTTCCTACGAGATCGCGTGCAGGCAGATTTGAACACAATAACTGCATCTACTCGTCGTGTATTCAAATATGATACCCCAGAGTGTTGTAAATATCATGCTTGCCCAATTCTAGGGCTGTGTTGTTGGACTGCTATAACTGTTATTGACTAATGGGAGTAATGGGTATTTAATAGAGATCAAGAAGTCATTTCTTTATTGTGTTTGGGATGCACACTGGCCGAATCTGTAGTATGGTCAATAGTCATGAACGTTTGATCTTTTAATGAAATTTTCTTCTCTTTTGGAACAGGACTGTTTGGTTTGTCTTTTATGTTGACGTTGGTTTGTTGTGATTGGGAGACTTTCGATTCTTTTCCTGAGTAACCTGAGTGCTTGTTTCGGGTGATCAAAGTCCCTTAGTATACTTTACGGTTAAACACACAGTACAGTAAAACTATAATTTTTTTGATTTCACTGTCACTGAACTTTACGCGTTTACAATACGTACGAGGACACAGCTCGGAAAAATCACCCTACTCCAGAGAGACGCTTTTCTAAGAACTTGCTGGAATTCTTGGAAAATTGTACAACCTAATAATTAAAGATTAGACTGAGGAGTATGTTTACTATTGTAAGCGGATGTTCTTGTTACCAACATGTACCTCATAGTTCATAGAGTACAACAATAGAAACCTCAATAAGAATAGCTCCTAATATTGAACATGATCAGCGGTGTCCAAACTGTGTCCGAGTTACCCACAGTGGGTTGAAGGGACTATTTGAGAAGATGTTAGAGTTTGTATTAAGGATTCAAAGATAAGGTCTGGAGGTACTTCCGTGGAAGTGATTTTTTCCTCCCGAGAGGTCGAAAAAGTATTGCCATGTGTTTCAGTGTCTCCCAATGAACTTATTATTAATTATGTATTTTCTGTTGTCAGAATGTCCCAAAATTTTGTTATGTTATACGGGTCTTTTATTTTAGCTGAACCACGGAGTAAATCAACGTAGTCCTAAAAAATCACTTTGATCAGAAAATGTGTGAGACCTAGACTATCGCAATAAAGTATTTTCAATTGAGTGCGAATTTTCAATACTCTGCGTCTTCACTCTTCATGCGAAGAAGCTCTAGCTTCGCGTTGGGAAGTTTGAAAGACGCTCGTATGTAAATAAATAACATGACGGTGAATTGTAAAATGGACAAAAATGTTGAACCTCGTGACTCCTATCAAGTAACTTGATTCAAATAACCTTGATTCCAGTGAATAATCTGCCGAGGTCCAAGTTCTTGGATTGTGGACTGATTCACCGAAGACGTAATAGTATTTAGTTTAAGAAGCTTGGAACTTGTAGTGCTATGAACTTTATACTTGCGTAATATTGCACAAGTTTACGCTGCATAATAGTGGGTACTAAGTACTAACTAACATATCTATATTTTGAGGATTTTAGGAAGAATTCTGTGAGATAAATCTTATAAGGGGAAAGAATGGATTTATTACAATACTTGAGAGTAGAAGAAAGTAATTAATTTACTACCGCCTAATTTTACAAATGCTCTTCCCCTGTCTTTCTCTTCCCCTTTTTTTTTTTTTTTTTTTTTTTTTTTTTTTTTTTTTTTTTTGTCGCTACTGAGATTCGAACCGCAGTCTGGTATGAATCCAATGTTTTAGAAACTACACTACTAGGAAACAAAAAATGTAATTCAATATTTATTTTCTGACGTTTTGGTTTAGGTGGTGCGGTTTTTCAACACGTGAAACGAGAACGAGTTGCATTGTTTACACTTTTTTGATTACTTGTAGGTGATGAAAATGGGAACATGGCAAAATAAAATAATTAAATCAATGATTTCAATGATTGATTAATAAAAATCTCTCCAGACAGACATGATGAATCTTGACCCCGGACAATGATTAAGAAAATATTAAATTAATGTCGCTCAGTTGTGTTCCGTTTATTGCCCAATTTGAAATTCTGTTTTGCCGTAGACAAAGAAATACATATAGCGTGTAAAATAGTTTTGATTTCTGGGAGGAGGTCCGTTATAGTTATGCAACCTTTAGTTTCAGTGACAGGCTTTTCCTGGAAGAACTTCTCTCAGTTAGGGGGTTGGAGAGGGCACGTGCGAAGACTAGGGTTCTAGGAAGGAAAAGTAGAGTGGCTCTGATTTAGTGGTGAGGATTAGTGGAATATGTATTAGGAATGATTTAATGGAATGGAGTATAAAAAGACAGCGTGCAAGAAGTTGCTATCAGCAGCAGATCAGAATTGTGAGGTGCACTGAAGATTTGTAATCTTGGCAGTTTAGAGTTGACTGGAATCACGACCAACTTTGTGTGTATGCTTTGTTTCGTTGTTTTCATTTCCTCTTTGTTTTTGAAAGGGGTTGGAGATGCATTTCAGTAGGGATCAGGGCCTATGGTAAAGGAGAAAAATTAAGCCCCTAATTATATGTAGATGATTTTGCCAGACCTTTTCTTTTTCCAGGAATCTTCCTAGAAGGTCCTTAGTCTTTAGGATGTTATTCAATATCTTGATAGATATTCTGAGTAAACTAACATATTTTCCTCTCTGTTTCCTCCGCAGGATCTTCTGTTCCACGGTGTGATGCGGTTCTACTTCCAGGATTCTGGGCAGAAAGTCGCCACCAAGTGTATTCGAGTAGCGTCCGATGCCACAAGTCAAGCTGTAATTGAAACTCTCATTGAGAAATTCCGTCCTGATATGCGAATGTTGTCCGTGCCTGAGTATGCGCTTTACGAAATACATGAGAATGGAGGTAAATCAGACAGGGCTGGACGACAAATTGTGTTCTTACCGTCGTATTTAGGGGTTGGAGATGCATTTCAGTAGGGATCAGGGCCTATGGTAAAGGAGAAAAATTAAGCCCCTAATTATATGTAGATGATTTTGCCAGCCCTTTTCTTTTTCCAGAAATCTTCCTAGAAGGTTCTTAGTCTTTAGGATGTTATTCAAT
Organism: Diaphorina citri; assembly: GCF_000475195.1. Lineage (NCBI taxonomy): Eukaryota > Metazoa > Arthropoda > Insecta > Hemiptera > Psyllidae > Diaphorina > Diaphorina citri. The sequence goes on along the minus strand of NW_007377549.1, from coordinate 58,873 downwards.
ATCTTGATAGATATTCTGAGTAAACTAACATATTTTCCTCTCTGTTTCCTCCGCAGGATCTTCTGTTCCACGGTGTGATGCGGTTCTACTTCCAGGATTCTGGGCAGAAAGTCGCCACCAAGTGTATTCGAGTAGCGTCCGATGCCACAAGTCAAGCTGTAATTGAAACTCTCATTGAGAAATTCCGTCCTGATATGCGAATGTTGTCCGTGCCTGAGTATGCGCTCTACGAAATACATGAGAATGGAGGTAAATCAGACAGGGCTGGACGACAAATTGTGTTCTTACCGTCGTATTTGACTAGGGTTTGTTCTTTGTGGGTGTTTTAGCGCAAATCCAAGTCAAATATGATGGGAAGAACAAAGGGATAAGTATGACAATATTTAGTAGCAGTGAAAAAAAACCATCTTACGTCTGATGGTAGGTATGAAATAATATTGGGTGTTCAATCCCCGGAAAGATAAACACCCAAGTTGAAAAAATATGTGAATAAATTAACAAAACGGAAATTCTCTTAGGATTATTCTCATTTTGCACCTAAACTACTTAAAGATGGTTTGATTTGTTAACATTTCATGAGAATCTAACTTAACTCTTGGTGACAACAATATGTGACCAGTCGTAATCATTTACTGAACTCCTTTACAACTTGTGAGTTAATGAACGAATTGCCTGGTGGTCTATGGGCAAGATAAGTCAAATGATGAAGCACTATTCTCATTTTGCACCTAAACTACTTAAAGATGGTTTGATTTGTTAACATTTCATGAGAATCTAACTTAACTCTTGGTGACAACAATATTTGACCAGTCGTCATTTACTGAACTCTTTACAACTTGTGAGTTAATGAACGAATTACCTGGTGGTCTATGGGCAAGATAAGTCAAATGATGAAGCACTTTGACCTACCGCATCTCTTTTGAGTAATAAACATTTCAGTGACTTATGTCTGAGAAGAGATCATGGCTATTTCGACAACTCTTGAAATCTTGATTGTTTATGATAGCATTTTGTCTGGTAAGATGAAGCAAGACGAAATCAGTCCTTTTGGTTTACTAATCCTACAACCGTGGTGAATCAAAGGAGTTGTATTCAAAAGGTGCAGTATACTTGAGGTTGGTTGTCTAATGCAAAATTAGCACAAAGTCGATGACTATACAGAAATACAAATTTCTGTGATATGACAGGAAATAACCCAACTTCATTTTAGACACCCTAACGCTATCGGCATTTGAGTAACGCGATTTCTAATGGAATTTTCTTTCTCTTTTCTCTTTCAGATGAGAGAAAGCTTGGTACGGATGAGAAGCCACTTCTAGTTCAATTGAATTGGCACAAGGATGACAGGGAGGGAAGGTTTCTACTGAGGAGGATTGACGAAGCAACAAACGTAAGTATAAACCACACCGGTACCCAATGAACTGGCATACTGACAGGGAGGGAAGGTTTCTACTGAGGAGGATTGACGAAGCAACAAACGTAAGTATAAACCACACCGGTACCCAATGAACTGGCATATACAGAAATCTAGGCGCACGGCAGTGCGCCAGGCCAAGTTCCGGCCTCAGCACGCCAGTGTGTATATTACACGAAACATTTCGACGCATATTTACCCCTATCATAACTCAATGTAATCTCACGAAATTTGGACCATATGTTAACCTATACTTCCTTATTATGCCTGCGAAATTCCGAAGTTCTAGCTTTACCAAGTTGAAATTGAGAGAAGGCTGAAGGAATTGAGATCCAGCCAGCATTTTCGAAAAATTGGGAATGCAGACTTGGCCTACTGGCATACCAAGAGATAGAATACATTTCTAAAGAGTTAGAATACACTTTGAAGGAATAGAATATAATGCAAAGGTTTAGAATAGAATGATAAAGAATGGAATAGAATTATAAAGAATAGAATAGAATCTGAAGGTAGTCTGGCTGAGGGACTATAAACAGAGAGTAAATCAGCGCCTAGCTAGGGGGCTATAAACAGTAGACTAGTCCAAATTTCCTCACGCTATATCAATAGCGAAGGGCATCCCACTCGGGAAATTTTGTTTAGCCAAAACCAGTTGGCCTCAAAGCGATCACTATAAAGCTGATTGAGAGGCTGACGACAAACGCCGACTCGCCGAACCCATTGGAACATGGGAAAAGGCGAAGAAGAAGAAGAAGAATCTGAAGGAATAGAAAACAAACCATATTTCCTGTAGTCGGGATAACGCTGGTTAAATTTTCATGAACTGAATAGAAATAATTTTCCACAATCGATTTGTCTCCATTTGCATTACGTATGTCATAATGAGTGAGGCCTTAGATTGGGATAACCCATTACATGCCAGAGAAACTTGACATACTGCTTTAATAAGGTGGAGTGGAAGAGAACCACTTTAAATAAAGCCATTGCCAAATGGTTCACGTTATTGCCAAATGTTAATAGAGACCGTGATATCATGATAGACAGCTATAATCAAATATTGCAATGTGCCAAAAAATTAACCTATCAAACGCTGACTAAATAAAGAGCAAGCATTCTTGAAGATGTAATCTAGAATCGCATTAAAATCTTCATTTTTCCATACGAATTTTGAAAATAAAACAAGTTGGGGAGCTGTTTTTCAATACCTTTTGGATTATTCTACAAACGAAATCAAAATATGGACAAGGGTGAATTCAGCCTCGGCCAGGAAAATTATTATTGAGCTACTTGTGAATAGTGGTCATTGGTGATAGTTTAAGCAACTAAAAAGTATTATGTAGTAGCAATAATTAATGAGCAGTGTGCCTTGCTTGTAATGTGTTATTCACTGAAGTTATACTTTGTGCATATACTTTGTACCATACCTAGCACATAGCACAAAGTAATATGAAGTGTTTGGAAATTATTGTAGGAAAAGTTTATTCATGTGAGAATAAGTTCCCAGGAGAGTTCAAACAACTGATGAGTTGAACTAAACTCTTAGTAATAAAAAGTAAAAGTCACTCGTGTTATTATTATGTCATGACTCATAACCATAATCCAGAGATAAAATTTAATAAATTAATTAATAAAAATTAGCAAAGTGCCCATTCATATAATTTTATTAATCCGACATAATCCATTCAGTATTGAGAGGCATTTACTCATTTTCATTCAATTCTGACCAATCCAACCACATTCGATACTAACCGCCGGTGTTACGTAGTCATTTCACATTATTCGTGGTCAATTCAACTTTATCTTCTTTTTCAATTAAAATCTATAACTGGTAATGTACCCATAACTGATAATAACCAAGGCATAATTTCGTAAAATGCCTGAGATAAATCGGACTGATATTCAAAGATTCAAATTATGAAACAAATGCTACGGGATGCATTTTGAATAGACTGCATAAGTGCATACACACTTCCCACACCAAAAATAAATTATGCATTAGGAAAGTCAACTGTGAGGGCAATCCATGTCCCATTACGGTAACCAAAAGGAACTTTCGTACTTTTGATAACTTAATGCTCACAATGAATAACAAATTATTTATTTGAGATTAGGTAGCAATAAGTTCTCTCTGCATTGATATAACGAAGGTACATTATTTTTGAAAAAAGCACCGTACCGCTGTAAAAGATGTACACACTAATGCTAATAAAAATCATCTATGAGTAATACTACTGCTTCCTCTATTAGATCGAAATTTTACAGCAGTTGATAACTTAATGCTCACAATGAATAACAAATTATTTATTTGAGATTAGGTAGCAATAAGTTCTCTCTGCATTGATATAACGAAGGTAGGTACATTATTTTTGAAAAAAGCACCGTACCGCTGTAAAAGATGTACACACTAATGCTAATAAAAACCATCTATGAGTAATACTACTGCTTCCTCTATTAGATCGAAATTTTACAGCAGAAGAAACTAGAAAGTTTTTACACTGTGATAAGATGGTAAAAATATTTACACCTCATGTGTGAGAGTAATAAAATGCTCGCAATAAAAATCACTTCAGCCCCGTAAAAAAGCTCTTGTCCTATATTACCTGGGATGGATAAATTTCTAGTTTCTTTGTAGAACAAGATTGCGGAACAAAATGTGAGTTTTTTTGGTCTGAAAGTTGAACTTGAGGAGGTTTTAGAAAATATTCGTATTGGAAGGAGAAAAAAGTTGATAGTAAAAGAAACCATAAGTAGGTAAAATAATGGCTAAAATCCGTTTGGACTGTAATTGATCCGTGAAGAGAATTTATCTAAAAGTACAAACAACATAATATCTGTTAGAAATTGTTTTGTATTTGACAAATGCCAGAACCAGATCATATCATGGATTGTTAATACATTAGAGCTAATGCGTACTTTATCTATTGAACTGCATAATTTATCTATTGAAAGTATGATTGACTGCAGACTTCCTGAGTTTATCTATGGTGGAGTCAGAGGGTTCCATATCCATAATACTCGTGTTCTCAAACTCCGTGTTTCGCCCATTGTTTTTTTTTTTAAGCTATTGATCTGCTTTGCTCTATTGTCAGTATTGTCTCGTAATGGAAAAATGAACTTGTGTTTATAGTGTACCTACTTACTTGTTCTTGTCGAATCCCTGACTCTGGAATGCTTAGTATGATTGACTGCAGACTTCCTGAGTTTATCTATGGTGGAGTCAGAGGGTTCCATATCCATAATACTCGTGTTCTCAAACTCCGTGCTTCGCCCATTGTTTTTTTTTTAAGCTATTGATTTGCTTTGCTCTATTGTCAGTATTGTCTCGTAATGGAAAAATGAACTTGTGTTTATAATGTACCTACTTACTTGTTCTTGTCGAATCCCTGACGTCCTCTGGAATGCTACTCAATTACTTTCTTGACTAATGTTCCTGTACTCTTCGGTAGGGACTTGGAGTCCCTTTCTCCACTTCTTCACTATTCATTTGAATTGATTACCCCTCACAAACAGATTTCACAGATACGAGCCTGATATTCGAAAGGAATGATCTCTCTTGTTACCAACCAAAGTTGGCAAAAGGTGAAATCTGTATTACTATTAACACATCTCCGTTTTGTTTGCAAAAGGAATGATCTCTCTTGTTACCAACCAAAGTTGGCAAAAGGTGAAATCTGTATTACTATTAACACATCTCCGTTTTGTTTGCAAATACCTACTGAAGAAAGATAAATTTCAGAGCTGCAAGGAGACTCGAGACAGACTATTGAAATGAAACGCGGTATTATTATATTCACTCTAAATACTCATTACTTCTAATCAAACCAGAATTCCTGAAATCTTCTTGTCAGTCTTTGTAGTACCTACCTAATACTTGATGAGACTCGAGACAGACTATTGAAATGAAACGCGGTATTATTATATTCACTCTAAATACTCATTACTTCTAATCAAACCAGAATTCCTGGAATCTTCTTGTCAGTCTTTGTAGTACCTACCTAATACTTGATAATTTCATAGAAACCCGCCTCTATTGAACGAATAAGCGGAATAAGATGGTGTAGGTCTTTTCTTCTCGTAATTAAAAATGCACGTGGTTATTACAAAATATAATTTTATTATGTTCACTAATCGAGGGTAATATTATGAGAGATCTTTTGTTCTTAAGAGACACAACAGAGTGAGGGCTGTATTGAGGGTGTATCAAATATCTCTGCTAAGATAAGGGTTAGGAATTCCGTATGAGCATTATTTAGCAGAAGAGATACTCGTAGGATTACAAGAACATCTGTTTGGGACACCCTATGAATACTCATGATGTTAGGTAGGTTAAGATGAACTTGTTTCAGGCTAGGATTTTCTGTGAAGAAATTGGCATTGTGTGAAAGTAATGATCAAAAGACGAAGGTTTAATGCTGAGCATTTAATTATTTTCAAAGAACGAAAACACTTGATACCCTTTCTTTTATAAATGTGATTATTATTATTATTTTTTTTTTTAATTTTATAAATTTGGTCAAATTTATGATCAATATTTTGTTGGGTTAGGTTGAGTTGTTGGGTTTTAATCAAAGAAATTGCAAATGTTCAATGTGGTAGTTTATCTTTTATTTAAGCTTAAATCCTAAAGAATCCTAATCATTTTGTAAATCACTATTTCTTATGTATGACAAATTAGGATTTTCTCAAATCAACTTCGCTTTCTGACCCCTCAACTTTCTTTTCAAATTCCAGGTCCTAGCAGGAACATTTCAAGAGCAAGGTTCTAGTTTTCGTCGGAAATTGTCGAAAAGAGAAAAGAAGCAACTGAAAAAGCAAGAGAAATTCTCCCGAGTGAAAAGTATCGCTTCTACCGATGAAAACTGCGGAGTACGTATATCTTCAACGTTCCTCCTGTGTCTGGACCGCCGTCTTTACTTCGAAATTGCTGAAGTTTCTGTTCGAGTTTTTGCTGACGTCGGCGTCGCATAACGGATTCCGGGTTTGAAATGGATCGTGTGAAACTGGTTTCAGGTAACTCTGTAATAGATCAATCACAATGGGTGTTAATATGGTGGAAACATTTTTAGGAAATTGAAGATTTCAAATACAGTCACTATTTTTTGTCCCTAGAAGTGGAAAATTAATAAATGATCTACATCTTTTTATCCAATAATCAAATGCTACGTTTAGCATTAAAATTATATCATCTAAATTAGATATTGATAGATATCTCGAGTTGACTGACCTACTAGAGCTAACGAACTTGAGTGTTACAGGAGGGACATCAGCATTTTTAGTCTTCAGGGTGACGATACATTGAAATTGAAAACTAATGGTTATAATATTATATTTCTAGATGATTCTACAAGCAATAAAAACACTATAATTCCAACATTAGTCGGTAAATTTGTCTTCTAAACAAAGCAGAGTACATCTTGAAGAATTCAATCGTTGTTTTTTTTATATATATATATATCTGTCAAAAGCAATTACCACAGAAAGGTACAGAAGGAAACTAGAGGTTTCCACTTTCTATTGCCCTCAATGTTTTCCAGAGCCATTATTCCCAAGATAGTAAAAGTAAAAACAAGTGGGTTTTAGTCTTCCGCAAGAATACTTATAAAACTCATTCTGGGGAAATGCACACCTTTACCTTCGTCAAGAACAATAAAATAATGCATATAAATTTAAACATGAAGACATTTTTAATTAGTTTTTCCTTCATCACTAGAAATTTATACCTATGTACTTGTCACGATGCTTTCAGTAATATTTTGGTGATAATGATAAATCTTTCTTAAAATCATGGAAATTAAAAACCTAGCTGGGGGCTTTTACATTTCCAACGCAGAATTTCGAACTTTACAATACATGTCGTATTTTACACAGAAAAAAAAAAACATTGTGTGACCATTGTAAGTTGCGGTGACGCTTTCTTGATGTCAAAACTGCGAAATGCAAAATGTGAAGTGCAAGGTTGCTTTCAAGAACAGGACACTGGAGGGAAAGACACTGGCGTTAATTCCATTTCATGATAATTACAAGCATCAAGAGTGAAATTGCATCAGACAAAAGAATGCAAACAAGAGACAAGATGTGAATACTCGGCAAATATGAGAAAAGAAAAAAAATCACGACTTCTTTCTTCTATTTTAAAACTATACGAGGAAAGAAGGGAAAATGAAACATGACAGATTGAGTGTGAGAAGGGTAATGTTTGTGTCGTTTCGCTTTCAGATTTCCCTTCTGTGAAATGCGTATGTTATTTAATTACCAACTTCAGTCACAAGTTTATACACGGTAAAGATTTGACACAGATCTCAAAATCTCGCCATGACTGGCGATTTGGGACATAATGGTGGAAACCTGGAATTAATATTTGACATGAGATCTGAAAAGTAAGTCAACTCCTGACCACTAGGATAGGGAAATTGTAAATATATCAATGCTATTACATATATCCATTGAAGCAGATACTAAAATGCCTACTTATACAAAGATGGCGTGATTTAATGTTTTCGAAAAATTTACAAAAGAACTTTTTTTTCCAGGATTTGGGACATAATGGTGGAAACCTGGAATTAATATTTGACATGAGATCTGAAAAGTAAGTCAACTCCTGACCACTAGGATAGGGAAGTTGTAAATATATCAATGCTATTACATATATCCATTGAAGCAGATACTAACATACCAACTTATACAAAGATGGCGTGATTTAATATTTTCGAAAAATTTACAAAATAACTTTTTTTTCCAATTAGGTATGCAGAGATTTTCTTTTCTTTTATGGAAATAGAAATATCAAGTGTTTTCTTTGATCATGCGAAAATCCCGAAGAAACCCAGAGTTCACAACTAATGCAACAACAGAAAATCTTCATTTTAACTTTGAAAATTTCAGCGTATAATTCGGAATCAGAATAGGTACCTCGGTTTTTCTAAGTATTTAACACATTTTACATCCTATGAAGGGATTGAAGTTTTCTTCAAGAATAATACGAGTCAGTGAAAGAGATACTGCGAGTATCCTTAAAGGCTATCGAAGGATATGAAAACAATTTTTCTTGGAGAAAGAGTTTGCAAAAGGGAGAAAAAAAGTTTCAACTCGAATCATATTCAATTTATGAGCAAGCATACACAAATGACGCTTGCCAGACCCTGCAAAAATGTGCAATGTGTATTGCTTATTTTAAGCAAGTTTGAGGAGACTGTTGTGCTTTCTTTGAAAGAAAATTATCCTAGAAGAAGAAGAGATTATATATTTTTTAAAAAACACATAAACAATCTGCCAGCCTCTGGCTGGTTGCCAAATAAAAAGCACAGAATACCAATCAATCATGGGATATTTGTCTTCAATAGGATTTTCTTTCTAATCATGTAGATTTCTTGTCTCTTGTATTAAGTGTCTCGCATTACGTATATTATTATACTATAGCTTCTATTCATCATGACACATTGACACATATCCAGACCCTGCAAAAATGTGAAATGTGTATTGCTTATTTTAAGCAAGTTTGAGGAGACTGTTGTGCTTTCTTTGAAAGAAAATTATCCTTATTAAGTGTCTCGCATTACGTATATTATACTATAGCTTCTATTCATCATGACACAATGACACATATTATTAGAAACAGTAACCTTGCAATGCAGTTGCAGTTCCTTCTGTATGTTGTCTGAAGTTCATTATATATACCTCTGTCAGACAGTACAGTAAATACAGTGAACGGAATTGATGAGGGAAATGTGATGTTGATGTACAATGGTGAAAAACATTAGTTTTTATATATATATGATTTTCATTGTACTTTGTTCTTTTTTTCTATTATAACTTGACTCTTCTTTTGTCTATATCTCGTATTCATGGCTCTTTTGTGAATATATTTTTTAATTAAAAACCTGTTGATAAACTTGTTTGCTTCATATAAACACGAGAGAATCATCCGCAGAGATAACGAGCGAATAATAATGAAAATAATATAACCTGATGGTATTTCACTAGTGAAAAGTTGTTGTGGGCAGTTATCCACTAAATAATGCTCATACGGAATTCCTAACCCTTATCTTAGCAGAGATATTTGATACACCCTCAATACAGCCCTCACTCTGTTGTGTCTCCTAAGAACAAAAGATCTCTCATAATATTACCCTCGATTAGTGAACATAATAAAATTATATTTTGTAATAACCACGTGCAACTTAGTACCCACTATTATGCAGCGTAAACTTGTGCAATATTACGCAAGTATAAAGTTCATAGCACTACAAGTTCCAAGCTTCTTAAACTAAATACTATTACGTCTTCGGTGAATCAGTCCACAATCCAAGAACTTGGACCTCGGCAGATTATTCACTGGAATCAAGGTTATTTGAATCAAGTTACTTGATAGGAGTCACGAGGTTCAACATTTTTGTCCATTTTACAATTCACCGTCATGTTATTTATTTACATACGAGCGTCTTTCAAACTTCCCAACGCGAAGCTAGAGCTTCTTCGCATGAAGAGTGAAGACGCAGAGTATTGAAAATTCGCACTCAATTGAAAATACTTTATTGCGATAGTCTAGGTCTCACACATTTTCTGATCAAAGTGATTTTTTAGGACTACGTTGATTTACTCCGTGGTTCAGCTAAAATAAAAGACCCGTATAACATAACAAAATTTTGGGACATTCTGACAACAGAAAATACATAATTAATAATAAGTTCATTGGGAGACACTGAAACACATGGCAATACTTTTTCGACCTCTCGGGAGGAAAAAATCACTTCCACGGAAGTACCTCAAAACCTTATCTTTGAATCCTTAATATACAAACTCTAACCTCTTCTCAAATAGTCCCTTCAACCCACTGTGGGTAACTCGGACACAGTTTGGACACCGCTGATCATGTCATAATAAGTTCATTGGGAGACACTGAAACACATGGCAATACTTTTTCGACCTCTCGGGAGGAAAAAATCACTTCCACGGAAGTACCTCCAGACCTTATCTTTGAATCCTTAATACAAACTCTAACATCTTCTCAAATAGTCCCTTCAACCCACTGTGGGTAACTCGGACACAGTTTGGACACCGCTGATCATGTTCAATATTAGGAGCTATTCTTATTGAGGTTTCTATTGTTGTACTCTATGAACTATGAGGTACATGTTGGTAACAAGAACATCCGCTTACAATAGTAAACATACTCCTCAGTCTAATCTTTAATTATTAGGTTGTACAATTTTCCAAGAATTCCAGCAAGTTCTTAGAAAAGCGTCTCTCTGGAGTAGGGTGATTTTTCCGAGCTGTGTCCTCGTACGTATTGTAAACGCGTAAAGTTCAGTGACAGTGAAATCAAAAAAATTATAGTTTTACTGTACTGTGTGTTTAACCGTAAAGTATACTAAGGGACTTTGATCACCCGAAACAAGCACTCAGGTTACTCAGGAAAAGAATCGAAAGTCTCCCAATCACAACAAACCAACGTCAACATAAAAGACAAACCAAACAGTCCTGTTTAAAAGAGAAGAAAATTTAAAAGATCAAACGTTCATGACTATTGACCATATTTATTTATTTATTTAAACACTTGAACGGGCGGACCCTTTGCTAACTAAATACACAATTAACCCTAACTAAACCTATTCCAAAGTACAAGATAAAATTGCAAAAATAAATGGCATCTCGTAGGAAATGGAACATTGAGGGCAATAGAAAGTGGAAACCTATAGTTTCCTTCTGTACCTTTCTGTGGTAATTGCTTTTGACAGATATATATAAAAAAACAACGATTGAATTCTCCAAAATGTACTTTGCTTTGTTTAGAAGACAATTTTACCGACTAATGTTGGAATTACAGTGTTTTTATTGCTTGTAGAATCCCAAATGTGCCAAAAAATTAACCTATCAAACGCTGACTAAATAAAGAGCAAGCATTCTTGAAGATGTAATCTAGAATCGCATTAAAATCTTAATTTTTCCATACGAATTTTGAAAATAAAACAAGTTGGGGACCTGTTTTTCAATACCTTTTGGGTTATTCTACAAACGAAATTAAAATATGGACAAGGGTGAATTCAACCTCGGCTAGGAAAATTATTATTGAGCTACTTGTGAATAGTGGTCATTGGTGATAGTTTAAGCAACTAAAAAGTATTATGTAGTAGCGATCATTAATGAGCAGTGTGCCTTGCTTGTAATGTGTTATTCACTGAAGTTATACTTTGTACCATACCTAGCACATTGCACAAAGTAATATGAAGTGTTTGGAAATTATTGTAGGAAAAGTTTATTCATGTGAGAGTAAGTTCCCAGGAGAGTTCAAACAACTGATGAGTTGAACTAAACTCTTGTAGAATCATCTAGAAATATAATATTATAACCATTAGTTTTCAATTTCAATGTATCGTCACCCTGAAGACTAAAAATGCTGATGTCCCTCCTGTAACACTCAAGTTCGTTAGCTCTAGTAGGTCAGTCAACTCGAGATATCTATCAATATCTAATTTAGATGATATAATTTTAATGCTAAACGTAGCATTTGATTATTGGATAAAAAGATGTAGATCATTTATTAATTTTCCACTTCTAGGGACAAAAAATAGTGACTGTATTTGAAATCTTCAATTTCCTAAAAATGTTTCCACCATATTAACACCCATTGTGATTGATCTATTACAGAGTTACCTGAAACCAGTTTCACACGATCCATTTCAAACCCGGAATCCGTTATGCGACGCCGACGTCAGCAAAAACTCGAACAGAAACTTCAGCAATTTCGAAGTAAAGACGGCGGTCCAGACACAGGAGGAACGTTGAAGATATACGGCGAGTCATTGTGCCGGGATGTTCCTTACAAGACGCTCCTGCTCTCTGTGAGGGATAACGCGACGCAAGTAGTGAAGGAAATGTTGGCCAAGTATGGGCTGACGCGGGAAGATGCACATCAGTATTGTCTAGTACAGGTAAAACAGAACGTCAAATGTAATGAATGGTCACGCATTCATAAAATGCAACAAAGAAGTTTCCCCACCTTGTCCGCGTGAGATAGTCGTCGATTCACGGCGTTGCGTTGGAAGAATGAGGATTTTATCAAAACACCTCAGAGTCCCAGAAACAATATCTAAGCTCCTTTCATATCCATGTACAAAGAAATGTATAAGGGCCCACTCAGCCTCGTGAGGAAAATGAGTAGCTATGACATGTAAATGCACATAGCGACCGGTGCCAGCATGGTAGGAAAAGAAAGGGCTTAAAAACTGCTAGCGAACCAGTGCTATTCAAAAATTGTAGTCATAAAAACAAAAATTAGAAAAATAAATGTTGGCAATAAATGGTACGTTTTTTAGGTGGGCGAATAAATGGTACACTTACCCTATTTGAAGAACAAAATAAAACAGACAGGCCCTGGAAAGTGGGAAAACTTGGGAACTCTGTCTATATCTGCAAAAGGTGTAAATTATGTGAAATCGTTGAAAGACATTTTAAACAGCCATCAATCTTTCCCAGGTCTAGGTTTGGGTAAAGTTATATTTCCGATAGTGCCAACACGTATCATTAAGGCAACTGACAGTTTGAAGAAGGCAATTATTTTCTAGTCTAGAGTTGACGAGGATAAGTAATGACAAAAGAGGAAGGAAGAACCTTACTGTTCTTTATTTGGTGATGTATTTGAGTAGTAATGATTAAGACAGCTATGAATATAGAAACAAAAATCAAACGAAATTTCAAAAGAGTTCACAATAATTTGAGTTCTATTTTGAATTTTACGTTTTAGTAAGAAGCATATTTGAGATGATTCAGACGAAGTATTGAGCAGTGACGTCATAAGGGCACAATAGGTACTGGGTAGGTATGGATATAAGAAGTGAATGCTTTTACTGTACAATTCATTGTAACTTTGACTGGACATACATTTTTTTTTCCATATCCAAACTTGGACTTACTCGTATTAGGAATTAGGAAACTTAGTTTTTCGGCTAAAATTAGTAAAATCATAACATCCCATACCATTGTCCTCTTGAATTAGAGTGCATTCCAAGTGCAGCAATACTTGCACTCTAATGGGAATTGAACCTGGGACCTTCAGCATACAAGACTATTTACAGAACTAGGTTTTACTCAAGTAAAATGGTCTGATACATATTTCAAGGTCCCTCGATTCACGGCGTTGCGTTGGAAGAATGAGGATTTTATCAAAACACCTCAGAGTCCCAGAAACAATATCTAAGCTCCTTTCATATCCATGTACAAAGAAATGTATAAATAAAAAATACAAATAATAATAAATATAATATTTAATTATCTACATTTTTAGCAGGTATACTTGTATAGTAGAATTTTGAATAACTTGGTATGTCTGCTTGTGACAAGCGGAAAATCTTTTGGAGAGGGGGGAGGAGGGGTCGGTGAAAAATGCATTTAAATCTAACATGTCATTTTCGAAATCCCAAAGAACAAAACAAACTGACTTCACCGTCTGAAAAGTAATTTTGTACTGAATATTTTTTCCCCTATGAAGTTTGATTTAAAATATTCTAAGGAAAATTTCTAAACAAACTTGCATTTCTATTTTCTTCCAGGTCAATACGGCCATACCAGAGACACCTAACACTGCTCAGCAGAATGGTGGTGATCAGTTTATGAATAATCAGAGAGAATATATTCTGGATGAGGACGAATGTCCACTAGCAATACTTATGAATCATCCGCAGTCCAGGGGTAAGTCAGAGTAGAACATTGGTCTTTGATATTTGAGAAAGAAAACTTCTTGTATTGGGAAAAATCCTACAATGCTGCAGTGAGCACCAAAGTTGTGACATAATAACACAAAGAAATTGCATTTACATTTACATATTTCAAGGTCCCAGAATTTGTCATCAAAATTCGCAAGGATTTAACAATGTTTGTGAAAATACTCTAGTCTCTAACGGACGATTATTAGAAATTTTTGAAAACGTTTAAAATATGCAACATGTCAGACCATTTTACCTTTAACCTCCACACAAGGTCAGGCTTCTCAATTAAATATCCATACATCATTTATTTATCTAGAAAGCAGGACTATTCAGGTAGTGTTTTATGCTATCATCTATCAGTCTATCCTACCTAACCTCATTCCTCAGTTCCTTCTCACTAGTGGGTTAGTCCACTCGAATATTTCAATTAATATCATAATGCGCTTACATTGTTCTAGTTTACATGGCGTTCTTGTTTCCACTTAGTTCTCTTCTCTCTTCTCCTCTCATCACTTTTCCTTTTCTTCGTCCCTCTATTTTCCACTGTTATTTTCTCTCTACGTACACCTTCTCTTGGGTTTAGCTTCATGTTATTAGCTGTTTTTGATGGTTCATTTATTATGATTGTTACCTATCCCTCATTTTTTCCATACATATTTTGATGTAAAACAGTTTTTGTCCTGGTTAGTTGCAATATACCCACGTAATTTAAACGTTTTTTTTCGGTGGATAGTTGGGGGAAGAGTAGGTTGGCTCTTATAAATGATATGTACATGGTGTTGGGTATGGATAATATTATGTAATGTGCCCAGGATGTTAATTTGAAACATGGTAGTGCATTGAAACTTCATTTCCAATTTGAACGATTAATGACTATGTTAACTATCAACACAAATGACGCTATTTAAAGCTGAAACATTCCGTCGGTCAAAACGGAAAGTTTGTATTGTTTTTATTAAGGTACAGTGTCAGTCTTTTTTGGCTACTCAGTGACAGGATTGAAACTTTCAATTAAAGATCTTATTGAACTCATGTATGAGGTTTAAAGAGGTTTGTAGCATTGTTAATATTCTGTGACACTAATACAAATAGATCAAGTACACTTGAAGACTTAATTGTCTATCATAGTATAAGTGTATGAGGTCCTATTATATTGTGTAACTGTTTGCACAAATTGTAGGCGTCTGTTTAGTGCTAGAACTTATTGGAAAGCTCCGTCCTCAGTAAAATTACAATAATGCATATTGGACCCTTCCTTAAGGGATAACAATGGTATACTATGGTGTAATATTACGGAAACTGAAAGGACATAACTATGTCCTGCTTTCAGTTATTTTAGTCCCATCATGTCAACAACTCAACAGCGACAAGAAAGCTCCACTTTTTTTAAAAAAAAATATCACAGTATTAATAATAGATCGTTATGTATACTCGTATGTTTATGGTCAGGATGACATGTTGTACCTACTGCTTCGTCAGGAAAAAAAAAAGTAATAGGAATTCAATGTTTGAAATCTTTTTCAATATTCAGAGAAAACACGTCCAAGAATTATCTGAAACAATTATCAAACAGTCGTTACATATTCTTCACAATCATATCTATTCAGTTAGCAAATGACAAGAGACAAGAAATCTACATGATTAGAAAGAAAATCCTATTGAAGACAAATATCCCATGATTGATTGGTATTCTGTGCTTTTTATTTGGCAACCAGCCAGAGGCTGGCAGATTGTTTATGTGTTTTTTAAAAAATATATAATCTCTTCTTCTTCTAGGATAATTTTCTTTCAAAGAAAGCACAACAGTCTCCTCAAACTTGCTTAAAATAAGCAATACACATTGCACATTTTTGCAGGGTCTGGCAAGCGTCATTTGTGTATGCTTGCTCATAAATTGAATATGATTCGAGTTGAAACTTTTTTTCTCCCTTTTGCAAACTCTTTCTCCAAGAAAAATTGTTTTCATATCCTTCGATAGCCTTTAAGGATACTCGCAGTATCTCTTTCACTGACTCGTATTATTCTTGAAGAAAACTTCAATCCCTTCATAGGATGTAAAATGTGTTAAATACTTAGAAAAACCGAGGTACCTATTCTGATTCCGAATTATACGCTGAAATTTTCAAAGTTAAAATGAAGATTTTCTGTTGTTGCATTAGTTGTGAACTCTGGGTTTCTTCGGGATTTTCGCATGATCAAAGAAAACACTTGATATTTCTATTTCCATAAAAGAAAAGAAAATCTCTGCATACCTAAGTATTTCAAATTTTCCTCTTAGAGGACAAAAGTACAGTCTTTGTAAATCCCTTGTTATACCCACTACTTCCTGAGTATACGTATATTGATGAAAAAAGGAAAAAAAAAACTGTTTCATGTTTTAATATCCTGAGGCCCCAAAAGAAACTTTTGTCTATCAAGAAACTAGAGAGAGCAGTAGATAAAAGCTTACTTTTCAAGTTCATGGCTGAAACTTGAAGCAGAGAAAAGTGTGGAGCTCTCTATAGATGGCGGAAAGCAGTTGTTTCTATTATTCCATTCTATGTTTCAACCAAAGTTAAACGTACTCTTTTAAAATCTGTTCAAAATGTTTGTGATAAAATAATACGTTTTTTCCTCTCGCACTTAAAATTTATAGTTAACAATTAATCATTGCGGAACTTTTTTTTTCTTCCTCAAGAATTATTCAATTATAAAAAAAACCCCTTGGACTTCGAAAGAATTAAAATTTATTATCTGAAGAGGCAAAAAGTTCAAAAGTTTCAGTCAGAGACTGGAGTAATTTTTATTTCTTTTCCTCGCGAAGTTTTCAAGTGATTTGAAAATTGGAAAGTGTAGTTAGTTATTGGCAAAGGTGCAGACTAAAGGATGATGGATTGGGGTCTCAGACGTAAGTTCATTTGTCGCTTTTATTTTGAATTTTTTTTTATCCTCGTTCAAATAAACTGCTATTTTCATATTAGAATATTTGTTAATAATTTATTATTCGTAAATATTTTCGTAAGTTGGGAAATTATTTTTAAAATAATTTTTTGATTGATTTAAATTCTACTTGGTAGTTTAAGATCTAGTTTTTCAACGGTTTATTTATATTGATAGGAAAATGAATTGAAATCGAGAGTAACATGTTTATAGTGGTTCGTTATCTTAACGTAGGTCTTGCAAATTCTTTTGATTTCGATTTCAAAATATTTTATTTTATTAGAATCTTCAAGTTACCAGAGAGAGGAACTATCCAAACTTTATAACAAACTGCTCTCCAAATGCAGCAACAACTACTGTTATACGTATCGTACCAACATTATAATGTTTGGATTTCATCCGAATTGTTATAATAGTATCAAAAGTAGTTCTAATAAAATATTAATTTGAGATCATTTTACCTGATAACAGCGACGATTGAACTTTGAGCCTTTTTATTAACAGTCTATCGGCTTAGTATCTTGTGTAAAAATAAATAGTGAAGGTAAATATAAGCCCGTCATGTTTGACCTATGTAAACAAGTTGTGCAAAATCTAATAGTTTCGCCCAGTGGGCGAAACATGTCTGTTTTTCTATAATAAAAATACCCTACCAACCCAGTGAAGAGTATAAGTTATTTCTTTTACATCTAATATTCTAAAAATAAAACCTATGATGTATTTAAATGAAAACTAAGAAGAAAGACTTGTCACTTTACACATTTTGTCTAGACAAACATTTGCATAATTTACAAATTTGTCCTTTTTTTCAACCGAGCTTTTCAGAAACTTGAGGAAATTTACTCATTTAGCTCGGGTTATACGAGCAGCAACCAGTTGTACTTGTATAGAGATGCGTACAGATATCGCCAACGCATGTTTTTCCGCAGCACGCACCTAAAATGAGCCATGTCTGGAAACGATTCAAATCAAGCCATGTTTTTCTTCTAATTTTATTCAAAAAAGCTGACGAGTGAAAGAAAAAATAAATGTCAGTATTTCGGCGCCCTTACCTTCTTCTCCCACAGGAGAAAGCTCTTGATTGCCATGTTTATCCTCTTCTTGTGTCGATACAATGAGCACACGAGCAGATTTCTATCTACTTGAAATTAGCTTTCTTCTTTTCCAAACATGTCTCCATGCTTCATAATGATGCACTACTATATTTCCTCTTGATCCATTCATGTTTTTCGTCTAGATTTTCATGTTTCGTATAATGTCATACTGGATTTCTTTTAATGTGTGTATAGAGTTTGCGAAAGCCGTTATCATTTTCTTTGATCAATGTTAATAATTTCTTTTGACCAAAGTCAATAGTCATTCGTCGTCGGTATTCGACCAAAGTCATTCGTCGGTATATTAATCTGGATTTTCATTTAATTCTTTTCATATTCTCCCAATTTCTTCAGATCTTAATTTAGATTTTTATCTATTAATTTCTTAATGTTCATCTTCATAAATGATGAAAGGATTGAATCACTTATTTCAGCGATTTGTTAATTCAACTAGCGTAGTTACCTATGCTTTCTGGTCAGCCTCTGGATTTAGTTACTTAGTATCGATTAATTTGTTGAGTTTTATTCGAAAGGAAGAACTAGGTATTTTAAATAGTAAGAAAGCACAGAAAACAGCTTTTTATCTTATTTGTTTTGTGATTCTGCATACTGTACTGTCGGTTTGTAGAGTGTTTATGGAAACGTATTCTATTAGTGTATGAAGAGGTTATGGATGGAAGACTTTATTTGGAAAAAATGTAAATGTAACACTTTTTGACAACAAGAAATTTGAATACGACGTTCTTCATGAGGAAGAAATCATAAACATATTCTCGGAATGTAAATAAAGCTGAAAATTCTAACGTTTATAACTTGTTATTTCCCATACATTAGGCGTGATGATACAGAAGATTATTTGTCAGAAATTTACGAGATGGAAATTCACATGTAAATAGCTAGGAACGATATTTATTTTCCCTAACTATTTGTAAATTTATATTTATAACCCCCCGATTTACTGCTGGGACTAAGGGATTTCTTGTCTCATCTTATATTCCATGTACTTCTGGGTTCCCCATTTCTCAATTTGTAAGTGTGTGGAATCAAAGTTCAAGTTGACTTGGCAATGTTCATAGTGGACTTGGAAAAGTTTATACCACCTTGAATAGGTAAGCAACTTGTTGCAAACCGAGATACTATAACTACACTAGCTGAATTCCGTCGCTTCGCTCCGGAATCCCGCTAGTTCATCCCGAGGCATGGCCAAACTTGTGGAAAAGGCATGGCCGAACTTGTAGTTATCAAACTAAAAACATAAACGAAACTCAAATATTAGGCGAGCGAGGAAAAGTTTTCTATCCCGCAGTCTCTGCACTCTGTGTATTTCTTATGGAGATTTCAGCGATCAAAAATTGATCATATCTCAGGATCGGTGTAGATTTTCGCAAAATCCTTTCTTATTGCACACCTAGACCATAAAAAGAATATTCCTACCAAATTTCAGCTTTCTAGGTGGTGTGGTTCTCGAGATAGAGCGATCAGTGTGTGAAATGTGAAATGTGATTTTAGCGATGAAAAATTGATCATATCTCAGGATCGGTTTAGATTTTCGCAAAATCCTTTCTTATTGCACACCTAGACCATAAAAGGAATATTCCTACCAAATTTCAGCTTTCTAGGTGTTGTGGTTCTAGAGATAGAGCGATCAGTGTGTGAACTATGAAATGTGAATGAGTGAATGGATCTCGTTCTTATAATATAAGATTCTGGAAGTACCTAAGCAAGATATGAAATTTTCGTATTTCCGAGAGAAAAACATTCGTTGATTAATAAACCTGATATCTCGGATTTATTTCCAAGTTCCCATCTTCAAAGTTTGTTTTATGTAGTGAAGGGTTGTTCAGTTGATTGTATTTCTGTAAATTTTGTTAAATATCATACCAGAGGTTAGTTGAGGGGCCAAGAGGTAAAACGGACCAACCCACACTAACTTGATTTTGAGATAATTGGAGTCAAAGTCTAGGAGCGGCACTTGAGTGTTGTGGGTTAGCCCACCTTACCATCTTCATAACTTTGTAACTACAGCTGATATCGTTATAATTCATCTACCAGCAGATAGAGGGCGTTTCGGGCTGTGGGTTAGTCCAAAAAACTGAAAAAATCCAAAAATGTGGGTTAGTCCGGTTTACCTCTTGGCCCCTCAGTTGAGGTGTGTTTTCCTTTCGGACAAACTTTGCTTGACCTCAGACAATGCAAAATTATAGGTGTCCCTCAACATTCAATTTTCAATCATCGACATTTTGCACCCCAACCTATCTTTACTTGGAAACGTTTTTCCATCTGACCATGAGGTTTAGGGGTATTCTTGTATGATTGAGGCGTTTATGAATATGTTATGAAGTCAAGCCGAGGGCATGTTAATCAATATAATTACCCGAGTATCTAATATTACTCAAGGAGCCATTGTAGAGGAGTCCTTTGGACTTTTGACAGGGTTCAGTAAGTTGTTGAAACAGTTTGCTTTTCCTCCTCCTCCTCCTCCTCCTCCTGTCTTCCACAGAACTAGAGTGCGTGAATTATGTATCATTTATAGATTAGAAAGTCAATGTAGTATAACCTACACCATACTATCATACACCTGTTGTCATAGGCCAATAGATAAGGGTTGTTGGTGGTTGGGAATAGTTATCAATTGTGGGGCAAATCTTTCCGTAGCTTTCAGTAGAAGTCGAGAACTCTTAACATACTTTCTGGAACACTCCATTTGCCAAGGGTAAACGCTTACCTTTGCCCTAGGGATCAACTTAATTTATTGACTCTTTAATTTTTCAAGAAACTTGGTTGTTCTATCCTGTATCTGTGCTTTCGACTTGTAGTTTGTAGAAGAAGAAGAAGAAGAAGAAGAGGAAAAAAAAAAAACATTAGGACATCCCTCCGGTGATCTCTCTATGAAGTAATGAACATATTTTTTCTTGTGAAGTCATGAATTCGGAATGTGCGAAGTCATATTCATAACGCCATCAGTATTACATGGTTTTTCTGTCGAAAATTACCAACATTCCAATTGATAATTCCATTGTTGAGATTTTCCTTTGACAAATCATCAATGAGAATCGTGTCTTTTCTCAAGTGTAGTAAATGTCAGCGTTAATTTCAGAATGTACCTACTTCTTGGTCAAAGGGTGAATCTCTTCGGGTAATTCAAAGGTATACCTACAAGGTTCGAGTCCTAAATCATTTTTTTTTTCTTTTCTTTTTTGTGAGTTTTGCTCATTTACCATCCGTTCATCTATATTTTTTCCATAAAGTAAACTAATTTCTGTACCTATACGTATATTGGTTTGACATCAGAAATAATAAATAGATACAAACTAGTATCCCTATGAGATGGAATATAACTTCCTGGTATAAAATTGTTTTTCAAAAAGCCCACAGAGCTGTTGAAAGTTTCATATATTTATATTTATATATGTACCAGTATAGGTAGAGTGGTACGTTCTAAACTTACCCTTATTAAAATTAAACCTCATTTTATGCTCTAGTCCTCCATGTAGGTAGGTACTTATTACTGGAGGCATATCAACTTTTCCAGCAGGAGGCAACTCTATTATTATCATTGAACGAAAACTTTGAATATTCTATACAACTTGCCTATTTGTCCCACAATGTAGCATAATAGGCATGATTTTGAACCGCCGCCATTTTGAATCAGGATAGAATGTGACAATTTTAAGTAGCCCATGTCACCCAGAGTACTTTTCTTAACAACCACAAAAAATTTCATCAAAATCGCTCGAGTCGTTTTCTCACGATCACCCTCACATATCCAAATTGCGGTCATTCGATTTCCCCTACACATCCAAACTGCGGTCAAGTTCAGAATCTCTAATATTTCAGATAGATCTGTAGACAATAATAGTAGTGGTGGAATATTACATATACTTAATATATTATGAAGACTAGAAAATTAATTTATTTTGATATTATGAAGACTAGAAAATTAATTTACAGTTTTATTTTGATTGACAGTCAATGTAGACGTTTGTTTTGTTTAATTGTGATTTGTTTAAAAGTTATCATCATGAACGTAATGTTAAGTGAGCGGGGCAAAGACCTTAAAGTAATTTGTGGCAATTGTGGCTACAAGTTTAGATTTTATAGGCATTTGCGAAATGATATTGATAAATGGGTGTGTACAACAAAAACTTGCGGTGCGTTTGTTAAATATTCATCAAATGGTGAAGCTGTCGAGAAAAATATTATCTACTCACAACCATGATCCGCTACCGGACAAAATTCTAGAGAGGAAAAGGTTAAGCAACACTTTGAAATTTCTTATAAGTTCCTTGCAAAGCAATAAGCCCAACATACTTTTATGTAATAAAGAAACCAAGTTCAATTCATTTTTTAAATACCTACTCTTCTTATTTTCCCCTCATAGTCAACCGACCGCAGTTTGGATGTAGCTTTCACCCGACCCAAAAATGCTTGACCGCAGGTTGGATGTCAACCCTTGAGATTTGACCAAAATCAGGTAGTTTTGACCGCAGGTTGGAATCCCAGTATCAATGTTGATGATTTCTGATTCCGTATACTCTGCGAGTATTGTTAAGGCTCCTGTTTTAATTTCATGAAATGGAGAGCACTATCATCGTAATTCATTATTCCGTTGCCTCTATTATCTTAACTAGAAATTTAGCGTGCTCAAAGCTTGAAAACACAAAGTTTACCTTTGAATTTTTTATCTACTCAAAGATCAAAGGGTTTTTTTGCAAAAGGACATACTAGTAGGGGAAAGAGTAGGGAGGCTTTTTGACTGCAATTTATGTTTTTCTCCGACAGCATAATTTCAAGTTTTTACTGTGCCCCCTGTGTGATGCAATGTAATTTATCATAGGTCCGAAATACCTCGTTATCAGTGGAAGATAGATCCGGCATTTGTTGGGGTTCTTAAGGAATTATGTACCGTCCTAGCATTGGTGGGTGATTTTTACATCATAGGTACATTCTAATAAAGTTTAAAACAAACCTCAGTAGTGCAACGGTTTGCCCGGTAGGCTTTGGATCTGTTGAGGGTGGTGGTTCGAGTCCTAGTCATAAAACGACATTTTTGACAAGCATTTAGGCTGAACATAACTAAAATTCCCTACCAAAGACTACATTTGATCTAAGTCTCATTGCCTCGGTATTATTTTAACTTTTGGGTTTAAAGATGGAAAAGTGTGAATTTTGTAAAACCTCCTAGTGGAAACTGGTCAGGGTCGCCACTGGTTTGTAGTGATAACAGAGATGTATGATCATACTATTGTACAGAGTAATTAATTTAGATTTAACTGACAAGATAGAAACATTAGATAGGCGTACAAAAAGACATTCGGCCCTAACATGTCGTATTCCGCTGTACAATTCACTTTAATTTATCCTGTGAGTCCTGTGCCATAGAATTTACCACTAAGGGGGCTTTACCTTTGTATACATATAGTGAGGTTAGATGGTACCTAACCTACTCTCTGATCTAAAAAAAAAAAAAACTCGAGGTGGCCGCTTCGGAAACCTTAGAACCAATCAGATTTGGTAACCCTGTGCTCGGAGCCAGTTCTATTTCCGAGATCAATGGACAGAAAATAGATTAGAAAATGATAACCCCACATGGGATATGAAACCCGTGGATATAATTTGTCTGTCCGATCCAAACTTTAACAACGACCTTATCACAAAAGTTTTAAGCGACTTATTCGGAAAATAATTTAAAATGAGGAAAACACTTCTTCTTATAAAAAATCTATAAATAACTTTATCCCAAGTTAATGTACGTTGCAATGTCATCAAATATTTGGGCACTATATGGATAGGACGGAAGGGTTGTACTGAGAAAGGAAAGTTATGTTAGGTGATAACTAATGAGTGTGGATTGACCTGACATTTCCTTGTGTTCGGGGTACTTTTTATTTCCAGATGTCTTTCTTTTTTACTTGTACTTACTATACTCACCTCCTCCTAAGGGTACGGTGGTATGGCTGTTGTCATTATTACTTAGTTTTTCTTTGTTTTCTCTATTTTTATTTTCTACCATGGACGTTGAACGTAAAGTTCACCTCAGGTTCAAGGAATTCGTTCCATTTCCCATAGTGCTTTGTCCTTGGACAACAAAAGCTAGACTAGACCATTTTCTATTTATACCTATTGTCACCTGGCACCTGACAATTCATATTAGAAACACCAACATAGCGACCTGTGAAAACACCAAAATATGTTAGGTGATAACTAATGAGTGTGGATTGACCTGACATTTCCTTGTGTTCGGGGTACTTTTTATTTCCAGATGTCTTTCTTTTTTTACTTGTACTTACTATACTCACCTCCTCTTAAGGGTACGGAGGTATGGCTGTTGTCATTATTACTTAGTTTTCCTTTGTTTTCTCTATTTTTATTTTCTACCATGGACGTTGAACGTAAAGTTCACATCAGGTTCAAGGAATTCGTTCCATTTCCCATAGTGCTTTGTCCTTGGACAACAAAAGCTAGACCATTTTCTATTTATACCTATTGTCACCTGACACCTGACAATTCATATTAGAAACACCAACATAGCGACCTGTGAAAACACAAACTTACGATCTCAAGAGGAAGGCAGAAGACAGGGAAACATGGCGTACTGCAGCAAACCAGCCTAATGGCTGTTAACCAATGATGATGATGTAGACCAAGTTCCTAAAGTAGGTGGGTAGTATTTTCTAATTATTTTTTATTATTTTTTTTTTTTTTTATGCAAAGTCCTTTCAACAAAATCCGAGGATTTTCTTCGCAGTTGAGCGTCTCGGATTTTTCATCGCGGAATTTGCTAAGCTGAGAAAATTTCCAGTGAATGCAATAAGGTTAAACAGGATTGATAAATAACGTTCAATTAAACAGGCTGCAACCATTCGGTAGCACTCTCGAGATTTTTTCCCCTACCTACACATTAAATGAAATGTTTCAGCCTTCGTTGAAATTTGTTGTAATTTGCAACTAAGTTTGGAGTTTTTTTTTTGCCGTTATTTATATCAGTCACTTGAACAGAAAGAGTGCTGGAATCTTCGAGACCTAAGAGCTAAGAGGTATATTAATCCGTTATTGTTTTGCAAATGCTATGTTTGTCTCGTTTTCTTGTGTTTTTGCTTTTAGATTCATATTTTTGTAGTAAATAATGTAATGCCCTCAACGTTCATTTCGGTAATTTTGATTCTCATGCTTCTAACAAAACAATTGCAATGGGTTCAGAAATCTTTCGCCTAGACAACACCAAAACAGTAGCAGTCCTTTGGAAAATCACTGCAACTCCCACTTGCATTTCGAACACAATATTTCGTGGTTGAATAATAGAGCTTTGTAACTGAGAGACCGCTCAAGTTCTACTCGATACTGCAAGACCTTGAATGAAACTTTCAGTAGAAAGTTATGCCTGTTGTCATGCCAGTGACCGTGAAAATCATTACCAGCGAGAATATTAGATTAGATTTTCGATCAATACAAATTGTTCGTAAAAAAACCCTCCTAGACACTAACGTCATCATTAGTAATAATTTGAAAAGTAAACATTGAACAATATGTACAGAGTTGAAATATTGTTTACAATATTGATTATTTAAAAACATAGAGAACTTTTGAACTCTTTTCTCGTGCCTTTGTACTTTCCATTGATAAATATTAAAGCTTTGCGTAAGGCTTGTGGAGGTTGAAAGCTTTTGATCTTTTCACATAATATTAATAGCTCTAATAGACTATTAATGTGTACTGAACTGGAAACTCGTAAGGTAAGAAGAAAGCAATTTTTGGAAAGGTCTCATAAAAGCCCCCGTAAAGGTGAAAAATCATCTCTAAAGGTCAGAGTGTAGGATTGCTATTCGCTCGTCAGCTATTCCTTAAAAAAATAAAGAAAAGTAATAAAAACTGTGATTGAGAAAGTTTTCAAAGAAGAGTTAATAGAATTTTTAACGACTATTAACTTTCTACCCCCACCATTTTATGAAATTAAATTCAAATAAAATACTATTTAATGACCTTAACTATTTATATTAGTTTATAACGTCTTCCTGAATCAGATAAAACGGCCGTTTTTCTAGCGAACTTCACACGTTACACGACCATGTTATAGAAACCAGAGACAATTCTCCTCAGACCGTAAAGGCCATCATATGATTAGATTGTAAAATAAATCGTTTGTGAGTACGTTAAACTGAGTAACTTAAATTGTAGTGTGTGTACCCGACAAAACTGTGCTATTTCTCGTTCCATCTAATCGTAAGAAAAATCACAGCATATGTAGCAGACTTGACGTGTGTCTCATTATTGTAAGTATGTTTATTGCCTCATTATGGTATACTTATTATTGTTAGGAACATTTAAAACCAACACCCTGTATGATAAAATCATTGGAAGCTTTTAGGCATACATTTTCCGTAAATGAATTACTCCCTCGTAATATTTGATAGGACCGTTTTATCTTTACTCTATTCTCTATTCAATTTGATTTTCGATTGACAAAAATTATTATAATAATCCCTGGTTCGCCTACACATTGCATCTACTATGGTACTTGCTTTCACTATGCTTTTTCCCCCCAAATCCGATTTTATTCATTCTTGCTTTCTTCAATTATTTATTTTATGGTTGTTGGAAATTTTTTAGTGCTATTTGTTTCATTAGATGTCTGGTATGTTTCTTCTATTAGGTACTTTTACCTCTAGAAATACTAGAATTTTATGCTGTATGGGTTTATTCTTACTTTTCCCGATCTCCCTTAACACATGTTCATGTTTCATCACTTCAACATCAATTATTTACAGTTTCCTCTACTTTCACCCTCTTTCCATAAAAAAGAGATCGTCTTCTCTCTTCTGGTCATGAATATGAAAATTGGAATCCCTTGATATCATCAAGGCTCCTGTTTTCCTCTGCTTTCTACTCTTCGCCATTTACTTATATTGTTGAAACATGACCAAGTAACTCTGGTCCTAATATGGATTTCAAATTTGAGATAATGTCTTTTATATGGGGTTTTTACAACTTTATTGTAGGACATAACACTAGAGTTAGCTGAAATTGATGACATTCTTTGAACTCTATACTCGGAAAATTCTCTATTTAAATATTTATTTTACCAGAAGTGACTGGTGAATCCTATCTGAAACTTTTACTACATATCTCTAAAGTACTCTAAACTATCCAGAGCTTCCCATCCATACTCGATTGGATCCAAACGCGATACCATATCTTCTAAATGTCCGGGGCACACTTCAAACATTACAATATTTTATACTTTACAGTGTCTTGTTTAGCTTGACATAACGTTGTATGTCGTATCTGAACACTGGCATACAGTGAACTTTGAACAGTTTGCATATTGCACTCGTATAAGTGTCAGATTTAAAGCTGTGATTACCGTGTTGTATTGGATACACTGACCTCTTCATGTTCAATAGCGTAAGTGTTGTTTCTAATTCTACTGTGAAGACTTGCGTTGCCCTTATATAAATAAATCACAATTACAGTGACTTGGAGAAAATTCTATTTTCTATTTCGGAGGAAAATTCTCCTGAAGGAGGTCCGAGTAAGAAGTGAAATGAAATCATGTGAATTGAAACTCAGCGTGAAAAACAAAGATGAGAATAACAGGAACGGAAATCAACTGAACGTAAACAGGAGGAACACAATTACAGATAAGGAAATGGTAATAATATATGAAATGTCAAAGTTTAGATTATCACGCTAATATGTATCAGCAAAATATAGGAATATTGTTTGTGCTGATCAGGATTAGTATTAGGGTAGGATGTAGGTATACTGATCTATATTATTCAAGTACATATTGATTTATGAGCCAATTACTTCGAGTAGCCTTAGGACGCGTTTTGTTCTGATTAGAACTCATCAGCTAAGCTAGACATATTATTTCTTAGGTTCTGGGTAAAAATTCGGAAGCTTTATTTAAACTTCCTGGGTGGAAATTTTGGGAAATCTAATAGTTCCACATTCCAATCTTCAATTTTCCTACTTTAAGACAGGCATTGTGGAATTTTAGATTGATTCTCATTTGGAAAAAAGTAGCGAAATCCCTAAAGCACTCGAACAATGTGGGTTTAATTCCCGGACCAAGTTGGTCTGACTGAATTGTTGAATTTCAATCTAACTGGTGATGCTGACTGAGGAGCATCAACCTCATTAATATGATTTATACATCGATACTTGCGAGGGTTTTTTATACGCGAAAAAGTTTTCTTATTTACGACACTATGGTGGTATATAAAACTGTACATAATTTCTTAATAGTATACCTACTTTTTTTACTCTCTGTAAGAAAGTTGAACTAATAAAAGGAAATAGTCTGAGAATAAACCCCAAACAAAATGAATCATGTTAGTGGATGTCCCATTTTCACCATTACAAATACATACATCATGTTTTTACCACTGAAAATAATTGTACTATGCTTTTAGTGGACGTGTGATTTTTACTATGAAAAGATTGTACCTTGGAACGACTTTCGCATTACTTCAAGGCACATTCTTTTATTTCTTTTATATCCATGTCGAGCTGGGAACGAATAATTTTGGTTAGAAAATTTCCGGTTTTCGAACCTAGCACCTTCGGGTTGAGAGTGAGTGCTCCTTACCAGTCAGCCACAGAGGTTTCTCACGCAATGTTAACTATTCACAATTTCCTAGGAATAAACTCAAGGATCTGCGTGCTTTCCCTAAGGAAAAGAAACGTGCTTCAAATAAAATTCTACGTGCTCATCTTTCTGATAAAACTGCTGAAATTATAAACTAAAACAATTTAATTTTGAGATAATTTTGCACGAATCAATTTTTCTCTGTAAAGGAGTACTTTTTTTATCTACATAGATACCTGTTTTCGATCCATACTCTAAGGATCTTTCTTCCCTAACTTTTCCTAATCTAAAAGGTAAACAAATACACTGATGGTGAATTTCAAAACCTCATGTAATTGATAGCGGGTAGAGAATCCTCATCTGTGGTTAAATGTACATCTCCTCTTAATTAATGGAATCATCTATCTGAAAGGCCCATGAACTGTCCATTATATTTCCTTTAGTTTACTTCGCAACATATAGAATATACAGAAAGAACAACAAAGTCCGTTTTGAAAGCTGCGCCTGCGTTCTTAACAAACCTTTGAATATTTTTCGTTACACACAAATAGAAATATTTCTTTATTCTTTCAGTCAGTTACATTTTGAATACTTGGCGCTCAGAGCTCCCAAAAGTTTTCACTCATCTCAAACTTTTAGGTTCAAGTTTGTTCAAAATGATTGGTTTATGGTCGTACACGAATTTTAGACTACGAAGTAAAGAATGCGAGGTCTTATTAGGTAAGCTTTTAACTTTATTTATCCTTAATAATTTTGCTCTTTTTTATTTTTTCAACCGAAAAAAGTGTGAACAAACAAAATGTCTTTTCTTTAGGTATTTTGTTTAATACGTACCTACGCACGTATTTACTTGAAGTAGGTATAATATAGATAATAATAAAGTCAAGAAATATTGATATTGGAATCAAACTTGAGATTGATAGGAAATATTTTAGTCTCCGTTTTAGAGACTTTCTAATGTCTTCAAATGTGTGGGTCTTTTTTTTTAATCTCTAAATTTAAATTTGTTCTTTCTTGAATCACGAATAATCCCAGCCCCAGCCCTTAGTAATAATAGTAATATTGAGGTTTCAAATTTAAGTCATTTTCCCGTAAACTTTTTTAATGTTATTTACTGTCAATTGAAGACAGCCAAGTTAATTACCGCATTATCAGCCCTACATAGAAAGTAAATCAATTACAATGTTGAGAGAAGTAAATTGAAGGAAAAACCAATTTGAAACTGAATTAATTACCGCATTATCAGCCCTACATAGAAAGTAAATCAATTACAATGTTGAGAGAAGTAAATTGAAGGAAAAACCAATTTGAAACTGTAATGGCTCATAAAGTTGCATCTGTTTCTCATAGCTTGCTTGAAAAGTTTAGACGAAGACTTTGGATTGAATTGAGATTATCCACATGCTTCAACACTCTGAAATGTGGAAATACTTGAATTAAAGGTTTCAGAAGATGGACCATAGAAATAAATCCCTTGGAGGTGATATATTCTATAGATCGATCGATGAGTATTGAAATACATTTTTGCAAAATAATATAGTCGAAGTTCTCTAATGGGGAATCCATGTTCCCATTTATCCTAGTTAGAGAAGTGTTTCCCAATTTACAATTACAAATGAAGGGGCCACTGATTGGACTGACAGAGCAGGTAATATTAGTTCATTGGCATTTGCTAGTAACATGTGAGATGGAAGTGTTTACAATCTTCATGTTGGCCCAATTTTGAACCTTTGTTTGCGCTTTCGCAGAAACCCAATCTGCATTTGTTCATAAAACTACTAACCTGGGGGTTAGACATTGATGCGACCATTTCATGTCACAGATTGAAATTCTATATGTCTGTAATAATTAACGATGGAGGTGGTAATTTGCTGATTAAGATGAGCGCTTACCATGTCGAACAATGTGGGTTTAATTCTTTTTTTTTTTTTTTTTTTTTTTTTTTTTTTTTTTTTTTTTTTTTTTTTTTTTTTTTTTTTGACACCGATAAAATCATTTTGCGATGAAAAGTCATGTTTGTGTCACATTGCCTCTGATACATAACTATCTGGTGAATAATTTGCAATACTGTTTATTACTGGATGTGTCTCTTTCACCATTGACAATGAAATTCGCAATCTTCTTGTGTTGAACATCCTATTCACCAAAATCTGACAAATCTTTGAGAGTTTTACGGAGAAAAAAAAGAACATAATTTATACATTACTCGTATTATGTAATTTATACGTAATAGTGCCTAATATTGCTCAATATTTCCCTCTAATAACTGTAAAATGCGATTTTATTTTCGAGTATCTATTTTGAGGGATCCAGTTTGATTGCAATAATTCTAACAAAACACCGCAGTATTTTCTTTATTACAAGAAGTATCTCAAACCGCTATGATGCTTTTCGCCACCTCATCATACAGGTTTCGAGAACTAACCGCAAATGTTGTAGAAAATGTCTTCGGTTAACTTTAAATCTTGTATAGAAATTTATGCAAGAAATAAGTGGCTTTTGGTTCTTTTTTGGTTCTCTGGACAAAATTTGCACCACCACTTTAGTGTTCCTGGTAAAAAGACCTTTAATTTGATATATAGGTCGACCGGGTTTGGAAAAGTCCTTCTATGGGGACAGACAGAGTGACAGACAGACGACACCGAAGCGAATACAATAGCACGTCCCTTATACCTTTTTATTACTATCGTAATAATAAAGGAAGGACGGGCTAAAAACGGACACAGATCATACTTTCATATTATGTAGGTTGGAATGTCCGAAGCTTGAAACTAACACAGTGAGGGGATGGCTTTTTTTTTTTAATGAGTTAAAGTGTCGAAATAGAGAAAGAAAATGACAACACTAAATTACCTTCATTACACAGACATGTTTTTCGTACTTTCTCGAGAAAACTTAGGTAAGGTTTCGTGAGAGGGGGGGGATTTTGGTTTGTATCGTGAAAAAGTTTGTGGTTGGTGGGGGGGGGGGGGGGGGGGGGGGAAGAGCTACTTTGCCGGTAAATATTTATTTCTTTCTTCTATCTTTATTTTTCTTGGTATGTACAAATATTTGAAATATTGGTACGTGTCTCCAAATGGTTAATGAAACCAAAATAGGTGTAGGAATAATTAGCAATTATAAAATGAATTCCTTGTCCTCCTCCTCCTCCTCTTAATCAATAATACTGATTAGGATGACTAGTAATTATTTTATTTGAAACACAACACAAGGAAGAATTTGGCCCTCGCTTCCCAGATTTTTGAATAATGTACCTATCTAATATGTTTCTCACAACTTTGCCGAATCTGAAGGAAAACACGAAACAAAACGTTTCCTTGTTCATTTTTCTTGTCAGTTTAAATCAGGGATTCAGGGAGAATGTTCTATCACGAACCTTCATGTTTGCTTCGAATTTCCTTAAACATTTTCCCATTTAATTTGTAATGCTCTATTAAGTCGCCGAGGTTCATTAATTAATTTATCGGAGATGAGTATGTTTCTCACAACTTTGCCGAATCTGAAGGAAAACACGAAACAAAACGTTTCCTTGTTCATTTTTCTTGTCAGTTTAAATCAGGGAGAATGTTCTATCACGAACCTTCATGTTTGCTTCGAATTTCCTTAAACATTTCCCCATTTAATTTGTAATGCTCTATTAAGTCGCCGAGGTTCATTAATTAATTTATCGGAGATGAAGTTGCGAAAGGTTGACTTGGTTCGCGCGGGGTTGGATAGAACAAATACATAATCATATTCTTCTCCGGCGTTCAGACGGGGTCGGCATTTTTCGTCAGCCTCTCAATCAGCGGTTGACTTGGTTCGCGCGGGGTTGGATAGAACAAATACATAATCATATTCTTCTCCGGCGTTCAGACGGGGTCGGCATTTTTCGTCAACCTCTCAATCAGCCCTAGGGTGATTTGCTTTGGGCTGACATTTGGTTTTGGCTACAAAATTTTACGAGTGGATGCCCTTCGCACTCAACCTTTGCTTTTTCTTTAGCAGGGAAAATTTCAGGCTGGCATTCTCTCTGTTTAAAGTCCCTCAGCCAGACCAAGCTGGTCTACTCCCTAATTAATGTCCCCCAGCCAAACACATACTCGTGTACAAGAGCCTCTTGATAATAAAATAATCTTCCCTTACATAAATTTACTACTGGCAAAAAAGGACTTTTAAGTCCTACGCGAATGGTAAAGTCTAAATGAAGTGTTTGTAATTTTATTGTAATTAGTACCCTAGGGTGATTTGCTTTGGGCTGACATTTGGTTTTGGCTACAAAATTTTACGAGTGGATGCCCTTCGCACTCAACCTTTGCTTTTTCTTTAGCAAGGGATATTTCAGGCTGGCATTCTCCCTGTTTAAAGTCCCCCAGCCAGACCAAGCTGGTCTACTCCCTAATTAATGTCCCCCAGCGTGTACAAGAGCCTCTTGATAATAAAATAATCTTCCCTTACATAAATTTACTACAAAAAAGGACTTTTAAGTCTTACGCGAATGGTAAAGTCTAAATGAAGTGTTTGTAATTTTATTGTAATTAGTACATTTGGCGCATTACAGCGAGCGATAAACACTGACATTGAAAACTCATGCAGATAACACTTGACATTTACAATTTGGATTTATGTAGTAGAAGTTTAATGTTATCATTGCATGGTAGTTGAGACTAACGCCTTACTTGTAATGGGGATGTTCCATGTATCCTTTAACATCCTTTCAGCTGGAAATTTACATATATTAATAAGCCATGAAGATGGTCTCGGTCCAATGTTTATAGCTTTTCAGCTGTATTGTGCTATTAGTACCTTGTTATTCAACAATATCTAGTCTATATCATCGTGCAAGCATTACAAATTACAAATTCACCTAGCAAGCTTGTGATTTATGCGGATAATATCTTGCCACGTATTTCATCCTTATACTTTATTTATGTTTTCCTGTGTGTCTATGCCTTCATGCAGACTTGTGAGCCTTTTCACAATTTGTCGTCCTTGGCTTAATGTCTATTTTATGGGAATATTATGACGCCATTTCTTTGCGTCTAGCGTTGAAAATCCTTTTAAAAGGAAAAGAAATCAGTGTCTGAGGAAATTTATTACCACATCCTTGTCGAGTGAAGAGTATGTACAACCCGTGGAAATCGGTTATTGGATAGATTTGAATAAAAATAAGAAAGTTAGAACTTGACTGTACAAACTTTTCACATTGACTGTGTTGTTACTGCAGCTTTTATAATAAATGGATTTGTCACTCGCTTGGGTTGACAAGGTTGATATTTGTGGAGTATTTGTTAGAATTAGTATGAGTGAGTGAGTCAGTCAGTCAGTCAGTCAGTGAGTGAGTCAGTTACACAAGGGGCTGTATATATTTTAGACTCAGGCATGTCAGCGGTTGTATTCCCTATTTGCATTTGAAAATTAGGGACACTCTCTCCTCCTGAGTTGTATACTTGTATTAGGCGTAGTCCTCTTCTTTTACTTTTTCAAGAAATCATCAAAACATTTTTGAAATGACGTACCTACAAGACGTTACGTCATTATTAGAATACAAGAGAAGAAAACAGATTTTCCAATTTATTTCAACGGTATTTTAAACATTGAGACGTATGTTACAGTTTTAAGTTGAATACGTGGGTACACAAGAGTAATTCGGACTTAAGTTTCGCACTTCATCTCAGATATCAACTTTACACATAATATAATATGTATAAATGTAGATGTACATAGATGTTGAAAATTAAAGCCTTAATTGAACACACAGTGAGAGCAGCATGTTTGTATTGTCAATGAAGGCTTATAATATTCAATACTGAATGGCGACAGTTAATTAATAGATGTATGAATATTTTGACTGGATGTAAAATATTCCTGTCTTCCGAATGTGAATTTCGGGGATAGTGTGGAGTTTGTGCTGGTAGCTGGATATTAAAGAAAAATGCTATAGGAATTCAAATGTTTTTTCAGCAAGAAATTTCCAGACAGGGAATATTAGACGCTTTGAAGAAATTACCAACTAGTTTTCTTATGCGAAAACAATCAACCCCAGCTCATATTTCATTTTCTATTCTAGTTTGTAGTGTCATGGAAACTTGTCTGCTCAAATCAAATCGCACCTCACTAAATAGTGACGCGTGTTTTCTCAAGTTTTCAAGTTTCACACTTCCTTATTATAAAAATGCTAATTTTTAAACTTTCAGACCTTGATAATTATTAACCCGTTTGCATTCGCATTCTGCGCGTATTCATCTCTTACTCATATTTTTGTTATGTTTATACTAATTCTCATCCAGTTCAATTTATTGATGAACGATACACAAGAGATAAATGAAAGCACACAAATAAAGAATTATCAAATAATGGGGGTAAAATTAAAGAGCAGAAAGAGAGAGAAAAAAAAAATCTCAAGTACAATGATTGCTAAAGAGAGGAAGACAAACAATTCAATTTGGGGCACAGAGTCAACACGAAATTATTATAAAGACCATAACCAAATTACTATCGATTTGACAGAATTTTCTACTCGAAGCAAAGATTTTAAAAATAAAAATAACACTCTATTGGAAACTTGATGAAAAAGAAAAAAAACCTTGCCACATAAATAACGTAAAACACTTGGAGTACCTACTTGGACAAAAGAGGAAAAATGAAAGAAAATGCTGTATATTATGCTAATTGAACATCTTACTGACTTTAAAATGAGCTGAAAAGTTCTCTTTAGGGTGAAAAGTTTCAGCTTCCAATCCATTATTCATAATATTCATCGATACTCTGGATTTTTTATTATTATTAATTTTTTTTTTTACTGTGAGATCTGTATGATTCTAGCTGCACAATATATGTACCTACAAACAATTTTAGCAATGGTATGTACATTATGTGGAGTATTTCATCTCATTTTGTTTATGAAGTTTTATGCTTTGTCGTAGTCGCTGATATAAGACTTGATTTAAATTGGAACGTGTTCATGTTGACGGAAGTAAATGTCAATTAACATCACAAGTCAATGTTATCTACTCGTTCTTCAAGCTAGAAACTAGAAAATGTTCTTACATTTTAGGTAAAATATATCTGAGACTTTGATAAAAGTTAACCCATTTTGTTTTGATGGTGGTCTTGTTCTTTGTTAGAATGAAATCGAGTTGAGTGGTATGACAGTGACACAACGCGACGCGATGGCAAAATAGAAATATTACAGTCTGCAAACATATTAACCTTAGATAAAAGTTAACCCATTTTGTTTTGATGGTGGTCTTGTTCTTTGTTAGAATGAAATCGAGTTGAGTGGTATGACAGTGACACAACGCAACGCGATGGCAAAATAGAAACATTACAGTCTGCAAACATATTAACCTTGTGTCTGTCACTAACCAGAAATTTGATTTTACATATTGAAGTTTGAAAGAATAACTGAGTCTGAAATTTCAAGAGAAAATGCATTACGTCTAGATTTATAGAAGTTAGTTTATATTCAGTGTAGTCATTTTATCAAGTTTCTCCGTAGAGCTTTCAATAACACAAACTTGTAATTGACATACAAACTTCTATCTGCACTGATAACTTTCAAATTTTCAGAACTTTACGTTCGTTTAGAGTAGGAATAAAGTTAGGAAACCTCGGCCAAACGTTTCACGATAGTTTTGCAAAGAGTTACTCGTACTTTACAGCTTGGAAATT
This sequence comes from Diaphorina citri, assembly GCF_000475195.1. Lineage (NCBI taxonomy): Eukaryota > Metazoa > Arthropoda > Insecta > Hemiptera > Psyllidae > Diaphorina > Diaphorina citri. Next base: position 22,501 of record NW_007377549.1, on the reverse strand, counting down.
TTACAAATCAATCAATTGGACAGGATATTGTTAACCTTCCAAACTTACTGACATTGTGGCTACCTACAAAATAAGGTGAAACTTTCAACAACAAAAATTACATTCTTTTCTAAAGGGAAAAAAGTGTTTCTGAACATTACTTAACTTTATGCTTATGGAAATTCATCTTCTTTCCTCTTGTCTTTGTAGATCTTTTCAAAGGAAATGCCCCGGGTAGCCTTAAATCTTTTCGAAAAATTCAACTTGAATTGGAAGTTTTGTAGAAATAAGAAACGCTGTATTTGTACTTTTTATGTATGTTTCAGGGTATGACAAATATGTGTTGAGAAAATGTCACTTTGTTTGTTTGTTCCTCCTTCTTTTTGTTTTCCCTTAAACCTTTTCCATTCAATATAAAAATGATCTCATGAAAGATATAAATTGAAAAGTTCGAATCCTTTTTGTGATGGACAAATGGAAATTTTGTGTTAGATAACAAATCCAAACATTCAACTTTCATTTCAAATATTAAGGAAAGTTGGTAACCCTTTCCCAATGTATGGACATCATTTTAGAATGCCTAGCACGTTATTAGAATTAAATTTCAAAATTTCCCCTCTTTTAAAATGGAAGTGTAAATTAATATTTCCGTCACAAAGTTAGCCAGGTTCAACATTAGATACATAACACGTACAACGTACGGGCAAGATGGGGTTTTTCCGCTTTAGTTAATTCTGAATTGTTCTCAATTTGATTTGATGTTCAAATTTGTATAAAAATTTACTACGATATAATTGTTCTCCTCAGGAGCTAAATTCAGATAGCAGCTGTTACCTAAACAATTCTAACCAAATATTGTGAATAAAATATGTTATTCATATTCGTTTAAAATTAAATGGAAAGGAACACTGTTTGACAAAACAACGAAGTCTGTTTTTCATGCCATTCTTTGTTTCTACTGTATGCACAACAGATCTTATGTAACTACTCTGAAACTTCAAAGTACCTTTAGGGTTGAAAATAAATCCCCTTGGTTGTAAATGTGATTAAAAAAAGTGTGCCTGAATTCCTTTTGAAGAATAAGTCTAGTATACTTTAGTTCAATACAAAATCTAAAACTGTGTCGGGATTTTTCCCTCTTGGAAAAAAAACCTTTCCACTGCCTGACTTGAGGAAAAACTCCCCTAGACCCTTTTCTAGCAAAGGGGAGAGAGCCCTACTGCGTAAGGAAGTGAAGTCCACAAGTTTTTGAGGAAATATATAGGAACTGTTTTAAAAAAAAAAAAAAAAAAAAAAAAAAAAAAAATCCTCGTGTTGAAAGCTTGCATTCATTTAGCATTGGAGTGCTGTTATGATTTGACATCAAGTACCAAGCTCTTACATAATTTATAATCCTTCATAGCTTTATACATAGGTAGGTAGATAAATATACATAGGTAGGTAGTAGATTATACACTAAATTTTATTAACAAAAGTAACATTATACTGATTTGAGTTCTTTATCAAGAGAGAAAAATCCTAATCTCTATTTCTTTAACTGAATTAATAAACTCTGATCAGTATCACTTCCCCATCTCCCTTCCTACTGTAAGCTTTCACTCAATTTTAAAAGACTCTTCAATATAAGTCATTTCCATTTACAAATTGGTTTTCTTTGTTTGAAGATTTCGTTGATAATGCCACCCGCGCGAAAGCTTAATACTTCTCTCAAGTTAGGGAATTTCAGGAACTTAAAATTTAGAAGCAGAGTATCGTAACATCTGATACTTGATACAATGATACATGTGGGGTATCGGAATGACACGTAAGATGTTTAGAACCAGATTAACTTAGGTTCCAATAAGTAAAGGGAGCTTTTTAAAGAAAGGAAATAACAAAATAGACAATAAATACATTTTCACGGAAATACAGTTTGGCTTGCCTTCCTTGATTACATCGACTGTATGAGACATCCTGTAGCTTAATCTCTCAAATCCAGGGTATTAGCAAGGAACCAACATGAAGATAAAATCTACATTGCTACCATGTTGGTATTTAGTTTTTCTTCCGATAATTTTCATCCAGAGCTAAACTTTGAAAAAGTTGACTAATTGAAAAGACAGGGACTGACAAGATATGGAATCAGACAGGCAAGATTAAGTTTTTTCTAAACAAAATTCCTTGTAAAATCGTTTTTCTAAATTTTAACTTGTACAAACTCAAGTTCAATGTAAGTACAAATTACATAGTCATCTGATTAACACTGTGGTTTTAAATTCACGGAATTGTGTCACTTCTAGATAGTGACCATCTGTTGATTTTCTTTCCAATTTTTCTATGCATTTGAAAGTTTAAGAAAAAATAAAGTTATTACTTGAGAGTACATTGGCACAACCTATGTATATTAGTGAGTATTACTTGTAAATTGAAGAAATGGATTTTAACTTTCAACCTTGATGTCTAACCACCAATTCATTTTCGTTATTTTTTCAAAACATTACTTGTAAATTGAAGAAATGGATTTTAACTTTCAACCTTGATGTCTAACCACCAATTCATTTTCGTTATTTTTTCAAAACACCCCCCTCCTGTTTATTTTTTTTTTTTTTTTTTTTTTTTTTTTTGCTACTTGTGTATTCAGTTTTATGCTGATGAATCTCATGGGTTTCAAATACCGGACGCTGTATAATGTCTTCTCATTTGTTTTGCTGAAATCTATTCATCCCTGACCAGAGGACAATGGTCGATATGATTTTCATGTATGAAATAAAATAGTTGGAATAAAGCAATTAATAAATATTTATGTGGAAGAGGTTCAGGGGGTAGAGATTTTTAGTGTCATTGCGATCTGCATCAGTGGAGATAGTCATCTGAACCCTCTGATGAAAATAATAATATTAAAATAGAAAGGAAAAAGGCACAATACTGGAATGTCTAATTTTTTCATCATTTTTAAGATTACAAGAAATGTCAACTGTCATCATCCCTTGAACAAACTTTATTAAACCATCTTCATTTGTTTGTGGAAGTGTCGTGAGCAGAAGTTTCCAATGAACATTGGACATTAGCTGAGGTTTACTATCTAGTTGGTTATAGATTTTCATGTGAACCCTGTTTGTGGGCTCAAAGTATCCTTTGTGATGTGTGTATGATAGATGGATTCTAAAACTGTGTCGGGATTTTTCCCTCTTGGAAAAAAAACCTTTCCACTGCCTGACTTGAGGAAAAACTCCCCTAGACCCTTTTCTAGTAAAGGGGAGAGAGCCCTACTGCGTAAGAAAGTGAAGTCCACAAGTTTTTGAGGAAATATATAAGAACTGTTTTCTTTCCATTAACTAATAACATACATAATTTTACCGTAAGGCAAACTGATTGAACGCCTATGTTGACACGTGTGGAATAGAATAAGAGAAAATGAACACACACAACAAAGGAGTGTCTATTTTGTAGGTCAAAATAAACAATACGAGTATTATTTCAAACTAGTTGGTATGCCCTGTGTTTTGGCTACGGAAACAGTCTTTTGGCCATTATTATTTCTCATTCGATTTTTAAGTTCTTTAAACAATTTTTATGTTTATTTTTCGGGGTACTAACTTTGAACCTTTTAAACTTTTTCTTTACTAACCTATGTTATCCACGTGGAAATGACCTTACTAAATTTTCAAGTCGCTACTCGAACCCCAGTCCCCAGGATTACAAGTATGACGCTCTAGCCCCGCGCTATTGGGACTGGTTAGCTTGGTATTTAGAATTATTAGCGATTTTCATTCATAAAGTAAACTTTATGTTTTATACATATATTGGAACCTAAGTTAATCTGGTTCTAAACATCTTACGTGTCATTCCGATACCCCACATGTATCATTGTATCAAGTATCAGATGTTAAGATACTCTGATATGTTTGACATTTAGTCCCAGAACAATAATATATTGGAACCTAAGTTAATCTGGTTCTAAACATCTTACGTGTCATTCCGATACCCCACATGTATCATTGTATCAAGTATCAGATGTTACGATACTCTGATATGTTTGACATTTAGTCCCAGAACAATAATCCCCAAATCTTTACCACAATTTCCCTCAGCTTAATTTGAGTGATAGGACACAGTATTATGTACTTGGCAAATCTAATCTGTTGCCGAAATCATTTTATCTGCAAAGTATATGAGGTAAATTTAACACCAAGTTTTATTGTTTTTCCAACTCGAATATAAACGGAATTCCGTTCGCGTGTAATTAATCATTTGATAAAGGTTAAAAGTTTTACGAAAAAAGCGTTTTTCTCGAAAGATTTAGCCTGTAGGTTCTGGAGAAATGTTTTCTTGACTGGAAAAGTAATGGAAGTAAATCACTTGGAAACAAAAGTAGAAAGTAATTAATCATTTGATAAAGGTTAAAAGTTTTACGAAAAAAGCGTTTTTCTCGAAAGATTTAGCCTGTAGGTTCTGGAGAAATGTTTGCTTGACTGGAAAAGTAATGGAAGTAAATCACTTGGAAACAAAAGTAGAATATTTTGACTAATTGTTCAATAATGATCCTGGAAGCGAATGGCCAAAAGAGAAGCTATGGTGAATTCTTTTGACGAGGGAATGAAAAATGAAATGTATCCTTGAGGATTTCCAGGATGTCATCAGGTTTCACACATTTTCTTCGCTCTGCTAATGTTTAACTTTGCAGCGCTTTTTTCTAAGCGAAGTAAATTAAATTTAATTACGTTCTGCCTTTTTAGGTGGCATCATTTATCATCTCTACATTATTTTAAAATTCAAGCGTGATATATGCTCTTTGTGAGATTTTTACACCGCTTCCTTGAAACTTACATGAAAAGAAAGAAGGCCGGGCTAGTTCCTGAAAATATGAACAAAAATACCCGGATGCATAGGGAACTGAAAGTCTCATAATAAATGCATCACTCGCTGTCAGCAGTTAATTATTCAGTATTAAATTAAATAGAAAGCATAGAAAATTTATAATAATTTTTAATAGTAGAAATTTTATAATAACTTATTTAGCTCTCACCGCATAGCCAAAAAGCTGAAAAAATCTGCTTTTTTTTCTATCAGAAGTCCCATCCCCCCAACAAAAATCTTTCCGATGACATTCTACGTGAAGGAAAGAGTCCCTGAAAATTAATTATACATTTACAGTTTGACAGCTTCATATCAGCATTAAGAAAGACTGAAACAAACCACAGATGAACGTCACCCATTACATGGTCACGATACCCAGCGGGCCCGCCTGAGATCGAGAAAAAGCTTCCTCCGGAAAACAATACCTTGCCCAACGACACCTGAAACTAGAAGACTGCAACTCTGGGAAGAAGCAACAGGAAACCCAAACCTACAGGAAGAACTTGCGGATGGACACCAACTACAATACCCTGTTTGGAAGACTCTGAACCGACTCAGGACGGGAGTGACCCGTTGTAAAGCTAACCTAAGGAAGTGGGGCTACGCAGATGAGGACGGATGTGAGTGTGGGTCAATCCAGACCGAGGCTCACCTTCTCACTTGTCCTGACCTCCCTGAAACTTGCACCATGGAGGATCTGAAAGTCGCAAACGACAAAGCAATTGCAGTGACTAGATACTGGATGAACAAGATCTAAACAACTTGACAACAATGGTGATCCGGACTCGGAAAGTAAGTAGTAAGTAAGCATTAAGAAACTATTGGGCTTGAACACTAGTGCTAATTAGCATTGGTTTAGAATTGGAAACTCATCTGCAGTAGGTATCAATAATTTCACAATATTAAGATTGATTGGATTTCTTGCGAAACACTTCAGATTTTCAAAAACCCAAACTAACCCACGTGTGTTTCAAAGTTCTGTCAGCCATGTAAATTTAACCCAAACTTGTTGAAGAGCATGAAATGGGAGCTTTTATAATGCAGGTATTATTGTTGGTGTTTTATGGGACCAATGTGTTCTCGATTCAAGTAGCTCGTAAACCCTCGAGTCGCGTTCAGACCGTCTGACAGACCGCGCGGTCTGAGCGTGAGTGAAGGGCATTAAACAATATTGTGGGTGCATGCTACATTTTCAGCATCTTCATCATTCTCGATATTTTGAAATCTCTTACATCACGGCTGACTACTTTTCTGTTTTAAACCACAAGGTTTTATTTGCTTCAACAAACTTCCACTTAGATAGCCGATTTTCAAATAAATCTCTTGTTTACCCCTAGGCCAACTAAATTAATTTCAAGGTTCAATTTATATTTTCCCGTACTGATAGATAGACCTATAGCTTCGTTGTGGAAAAACATTCTTTGCACGCATCGAGAAATTCTTCTTGGCCGTTTTTTCTCTCATACCTATACATTTTTTCCCTTTTTCAATGTGAACATTTTTTGCCCTGGTCAAATAGAACCGTCTCTATTAGGTGGTTAGAAAGATTTCCTGCTGTGAAAAGTGTATTATACTGATTGTGTTGGGGGTCGATGTGTACAAGTATAGTCATATCGAGCGCCATATTATGTCAGAGTCTACTTGATCGCGTTCAGGAGAACTAATTTGATTTTATTCTAAAAGCTTTTTAGAAGTTCTGTCTTCCATGTATAATGCACTTGGATGTTAGAAGGAATGGTGTACCGATGAAAACAGCTGTGACAATCTTTACAAGGAACGAAAAATAAAGCGTGAGCGTTAGGTACTTTGCCCTTTAAAATGTTCCACAAAAAAAAAAAATTACTTTCCTGCTTTCCGGGAAGGTAAAATGTACTCGAAAATTGAGTCTTCGCTTTAAAATAATAATTATAAAACACACGTTTTTCCCCTCGCATAATCCCCGTAATGGATAGTGTGACACATTTTACCAGTCTCTTATCTTACTCCAATAAAACCTTTCTAAACCTCTTGCGGGCTTTTCTACTCTGACGAACAATGATGAACAAAACTAACTTAACTTTAGGAATAGTCTCGCTGTGAGGGAAGGATTGACAGGCGGATAAAACCTGTTGGACCCCCCGAAACAATGTTTGATTTGAACTCCTTCAATTGTGTTGTGATTGTGATAATTTTGAAACTGGAAATGTACGAGTATGAATAAGCACAGTTCCTCATGATGCGACCATTGACCGCGGTTAAACAAGCCAAATAAACATATGACTAGATACCATCATCTCGGTGTGAGGCTGATTTTTCGCCATCACCAATCGGGTGGACGGTAAAATACAACAACTTCCTGAATCTAGAGCTTGAACCGTGAAACCACACCGTGAAAACTCTTTTCTGCTGATTCCAAATAAATCACTGTTGATATTTACCTATAGAGAAAACAGATGAGCTTGTCATTGGATTTGTCTTATTTCCAGCAAATGTACAGGGTGTACCCATTATTAACTGTCCACTTTATTTCTGTTTCAGGATCCATCATGTTTCACGTTAGGCGAAGACCGGCCGACTATCATCCGCGGAAGAGGAAGAAAAAGTTACAGCAGAAATGGAATCAAGGTTCAAGTAATGAGCTAATGGAATATCGATATGAAGAAGGATTTGACAGGCTCCCTTTCTTTCTCGAACTCAATCCAGGTGAGCTGATGGTTTTCATATAATAGTTCTGAGGGACTTTAAACAGGGAGTAAACCTGCCTGGACGAGTGACTGTTTGGGATAACACTTGCTGCTGACTATTTCTGGGTATCAGCTTAATGGGGAAAATACAGGTTCTGGTTGAATTTCCAGCGAAAAGGCTAAATCCCCACCTCAAGATGACGAAGCAACCTTCATTTCCACTATAATGGGGAAAATACAGGTTCTGGTTGAATTTCCAGCGAAAAGGCTAAATCCCCACCTCAAGATGACGAAGCAACCTTCATTTCCACTCTGAGTTCAGTTTACTTTGAAGGGAGAAACTTCATCGTACACTCTGATAGCAGAAGTTACCTAGATACACGGGAGTATACTAACAAATCGAGGGGGGAATGAAAAAAGAAGTTTCTATCAATCATTCATATATTCACGCAACACGGAAACCTTGAGTAGGGGGGAAATATAGTTCCCAGTTAGTTGATTGGAAAAATGTAGTTTGAAATGATTATGCCTCTCTGGAGTTATATGTTTGACATCGGTATGGATAAGTTGTGTTTGAGTTATGTCAGGCCAACTCAGTAAATTGGGCTTAAAAAAGTCAGATGACTTGAGAAGCCCCATAAAATTACTAAACAGTAGGATAAATGAAGTATGTATGATAATATAGTTGATCCCACTTTCCATTTCCCTACGTATTCTTATACGTATATTATGTCGCGTCGCCTTTCGATAGATTTGAAATTCCAATCCTATAAACATTCATGCTCCCAGTCCCAGTACCTTACACCACCTACTCGATACATAAACGAGTGAAAATTAAAAACCAAGTCATAAAGTCTGAAAAGATTAAGTCTGGTTGGTGAAAGCATGAAGAGCGAATATACAAGAAGCGGTGAATTTTCTTCTCGTTTTTCTTCCATTCCCTCGAGAATTGCTGCAAAGTTAAGATGTACCATTGTTCTCCAGCTCCCAAATGTTTTCCTATGCTAATCTTGCAGCAATCGTTTCCATTGTTGAACAAGTGAGGATTGGGGTGAGAATGTGTACTTCATGATGAACAATAATAAACAATACCGAGTTTATATTGTGTGCTGTTCCGTCTTGAATCTTCTTACTCCAGCTTTTATAACCTCATGTTAAAATGTTCGTTAACATCTTGATCAGAGATTGTTAATATGAGATTGAAGACCTGCCTTGGTTGCTGATTAACTTGATTTCTACAGCTCTTCGCTATCTAATTAGAGAAAGACGTGTGGGGTAGCTCCTTTGTTGTTTTCCTTCGCAATCTCAACAAACATTTATTCTGACGGAAAATCTAATATGTAGTTTATATTTTTGTATTTAACGGATAGAAACGGGGATTACAATTTTATATTCTTGCTCAAAATGTACTTCTACGTACTTTCATCTCTAATCCATCTTTTCAAAATTAACGCAACGCCCGTATAGAATTCTATATTTTGCGCTTTTCATTTTGTTTTTCTTTTTAAACCTCATTAATTCTATCGCAGCAGATGAAGATGACGACTTCTTATCGTATTTATTTCATTATTTCTCAAACTAGAATAGAACACATGGCGGGCGTTCAGCGTTTGGAAATTTTCACACTTCCTTCAGAGCTGCAACTAGTTTCTTGAGTTTTCAGCAAACTCGGATTTTTGAACCCATCATTAGTGTTCTTCTATCTAACCCACTTGTTTCTTTCAATGGGTTTCTAAATCTACTTGGATTGTTTCATGAGTAACATGTAAGGTTTTCAATACATATTTCCGTACATAGTGTGGTATGTTTTGTTATTTTCCTAGTAGGGAAGGTGCGCTTTATTTTGCATCCCTCCTCTTGTTCAGGTTTAGTTCTTTATCTGAGTTTCCAGACTGACTGAGGAGAGATGAGTTTGAAACAAATTTCGTTCAAATATTTTAATCTGCTCTTTACTCTTTGCTGCTTAATGTCTTAAGGTTAAAAGGGCAAAGGCTAATGAGTGGATTAAAATTATAATGGATTTCATTCTAGGGAGTTTCGATATACGTATACTATGGAGATGTAGATTTTCTAGAACTCAGTCAAGTAGAAAACCTTTAAGGATGTAGGATGTTATTCGGTACGTAAATAGGTTTTTGATAATCCAGCCTTCGAACACATTTTTAGCTTCTGAGCTCAACTAGAGGTATTTTCATGTGATTTTATTATGAACAATATCTCGTTGTAATTACATTTTGTATATTCTGAAAGTTTTTGATATTTATTGATATCTCTTGTTTTCTTCTTCAGCCGTCTTAAAAATTCGTTTCAAAGTTTTGTTTTCTCTTATTTTTTCTTTTTACTTTTTAAAAAGTTTTCCATTATTTCATGATTTCCGCTAAACAGATGTTTAAAAGTAAAATATTTTAGTTGATACTTAGCATAAAGTTACATGTATAGTTTCTTCGATATTTTTTATATTTAAATCATTTATTATTTTTATAATAAAATGAAATCCGAACTTATAAAATCATCGCTGCTCCTCAAGAACTACAGTATTTTTATGTATATATGTATTTTTTTTCTTTTTTTTTATCCTTTAAATCACTACATGAGTTATACAACAAAACCAGACCCAATCACCAGGCAGCCCAAGACACGTGTTTCGTCCTTATTTGGACTCATCAGTTGGACATAGCTGGGGATTGAACCCGAGACCCTTGGATTAGGAAACAGAGACGTTTACAAGCAAGCCACCAAGACTTGGTGTTGTGTCTTGGGCTGCTTGGTGATGTGGTCTGGTTTCGTTGTATAACTCATGTAGTGATATAAAGGATAAAAAAAAAATACATATATACATATTGTTACAATCCTACAGTTCTTAAAAAAAAAAAAAAAACTTTCAATATAGTATTTAGTTTGAATGTTCAATTTACATTTCACCTCGCATTGGTATGAATTTTGATTTTGGGGAAATCATTTCGTTTTTCTTGTCAAATGTAAGATTTTTTTCTGTAAAATCACTCTCTAGTTTGAGGAAACTCCGTGAAAGTAGTTGAACTGCTCTTTGCGTTGTGGAGTTTTCTCTCCTGTGATCATAAACGTTCCACACACATAAAAAATAAACAAAACTTTCTTGCACCTGATACTTTATGAGAGGATAAAAAAAGGTGTAAGAATTTAATCCCATTCATTATGCCGAGAGATTTTCCAAGCTTGTGAAGAATTTTGTTCTATTTTTTTTTTTTTTTTTTTATTATTATTTTTTTTCCCCCAATTTTTTATGGGGCTTCCAATTGTGCTTGGCTTTTGGATAGAAAGGTATTCAAGGCTCAATGTAGATACACGCGTTTCAATGTAGGTACACGATATAAACAATGCAATTAAAAGCTATATGAGTCTCTTTTAAGTTCATGTAAAATTTTAGTACAATGCCAGCCAAATTCCTAGCTGACCCTGCTCATTTCAGGGTCAAATTTGCAAATATATACTTAGGGTATTCTCGTGTTCAAAAGACTTTTCTGGTCTGTTTTATGTCATGTGATATTGGGATTATCTATGCACGTACAATGCCAGCCAAATTCCTAGCTGACCCTGCTCATTTCAGGGTCAAATTTGCAAATATATACTTAGGGTATTCTCGTGTTCAAAAGGCTTTTCTGGTCTGTTTTATGTCATGTGATATTGGGATTGTCTATGCACGAGTAAGTACATTGGTACATAATTCAATTTCTTCACGTTCAATTTTGAATTGTTGATATTGAATCTTGTTTTTCTTTTGATGTTGTTTAGTTTTTCTGCATCGCATATCTCGTTTCCTAATCATATTTTATTATTTCCTCTTTCCTATTCTTCCAGTATATCTTCTTTTGTCGTTTATTCTTCGTCTTATTACATTTTCTTTGTTTCACATTTTCATATCTACATTCGGTATCTAGCCATAAAACGTTTGCATTCTTCTTTTGGTTTTATTTTCTTTTTGCTCTCAACCTTTTCCTTTGCTGTATTGTTTTTATTTATTGTTGAGTATGGAAGTGCGGTGCAGGGGCGGGCGTGAGATTGCTTCAACTGTTTAGCAACTAGATACATAAGGTTTAAGGTAATCCGTATTTTTTTTCGTATTCCATAATTTGAAGATATTTCAGTCCTTTTCAATAAAAATATGTCAATTTTCTCATAACCTAGATTTCGAAGGATATGGTTTTGTGGAGCAAAGTTAGGATTTAAAAGGTCGAGGATACAAATCCTTTTTCTTCATTTTTTTCTCTCCTATTAGTTTTATCATTTCTCGTTTAATGCTTAATTCAGTCTCGTCAGTCCATGGCATTCATTCTCGTCCACTATACTCATGTGAAATAAAACTAAAAGGTTAAGACAGGAAATGATAAATGTGTGATGTCAATGGTTATGAGTTCTCTTTCGTTCTATTGCATTTGCTATATTTATACGTAAACTTTCCAGGATGAAAAACGCAAAACAAAGTTAATAATAAGGGAAGAAATATCGTTGTTCCCTCCGTCCTCTTTTTAACTTTTTCTGCTCAGAATTTTGCGTTATGCCTGCTCAAGCGAGAGAATGTTTTTTTATCTCTTTGTGGAGCGCGTGAAAATAAATAAGTAGGTAGACAATAGAAATGGGAGGAAAAAATGAAAGTTATGCTCTTAACAGATTTTGTAGTCAGTTGAAGAATTTAGTGGCGTACATATTACATTACTATGTTTTGTCTATTAATTCAAGTTTTCATAATGTGCATAAGCAACAATGTTTTAGCACCAACTGCAACATGTTTTTTTTTTTTTTTTTTTTTTTTTTTTATTCCCCCACCATAAGTTTTTATAATGTGCAAAAAAAAAAATTTTTTTGCCCCACACCCAAATTTTTTTTTTTTTTTTTTTTTTTTTTTTTTTAATTCACCAACTCAACTGCTCTGTTTTCCCAATACTGATTCTAACAGTTTGATATTCATTAACACTTCTGTCTTTCTATCTGATTCTGTTCTTTTTACTATTCCTTTTTCTCCCCCTCCTTCGTTTTTCTCTCCCATTTTGAAGTCGGCTACTTAACTGTTAACCATGACAATAACCTATTTGTTTTTCTTCACACAGATGGCAGCGAAATAACTTCGGGCTCACCAAAGCGGCACCGACTCCACCCGAATGTTACCGAGGTGGGTTCGGACCGGGCATCTCCCTACGGTCAATCGCAGAGTCTACAGCTATTCGGACCCAACATTCAGCCCCGGCATTGTGTCATAGCGCATACAGAGGGGATAGTTACCGTCACGCCTTGCAGTAGGGAGGCCGAAACCTTTGTCAATGGACAGCGAATATTTGAAACCACCATTTTACAGGTAACATTCATCAGTACTTACTACTTCCTTCTGCTCCTTTTGAGATGTTTCTCACTGAGATAACATCGCACAATATTACTATTTTCAACTTATTGTTTCATTACAAATTTTCATCAGTAGATGATTTCTTCAAATTAAATTGATCCCAAAGGCAAGAAACCTAAACCCTGCCCTGCCAGCCTAGTTGATTGGTTGGTAGATCTACCTTAATAAGTTATTTGTATTGGAATTCACGTCAATACTACACTTTGATTTTCTTTTTGGTCGACTGCGTGGAATTATTTGATTATTTTTGGTAGACCTTATGTTTTTCAATATGTACGAGTAGGTATATCTAGAAACACGACCCACACAGAATACCCAAGTTTGTTATGTAAGGGAAATAAATCGTTTGTATTCGTTAAAACGTTATCGTTAACGTTAAGTGAACTTTCAAAGTAAACTCGTCACTTATACGCCAAACCCTCCTAATGCTTTCTCTAAGCATGGGTGTCACATATCAATCCTTTGATTGGAAAGCCCTGATAACACTGACGAGTAAATAGGTGTTCCCCATATCATACCCTTCCATCAAACAACATGGACTTGTATTGAAAGGTGGGAAACTTTTGCGGCCAGATATTTTTAATGAACTTCATAAGGAACGGAAAAAAAAATCGAAAGAACGTTTAATGAAGAAGAAGAAAAGTAGACACTACCTTGTATTTCAACTACGATTCCTACTCTTTTTTTATATTTCACCAGTTGTTTACGCGTATGACCTTATCCTCTCTCTTAGTAAAGTCCCTAATACTAGACCGACGAATGGAATATAAAAAGTACGTTTAGTTTTACTACATTAAGAATTAAAACTAAAAGGCTCATTGTGAAGTGTAAAAGAAATGTCGGTCAGGCGGGATTTTCTTTCTCGGGTGAAAAGTTTAAATGTCTGTACGCACTATGTGGTCGTTACATTAACAACATTAATATTAGGAATGTTTTGTCATGCTTTTTTCCTCTGTCTTTCAAGTCTTTTTCGACTTTATTGTATGTATTGAGTTTTCATTCCTTTCATTGTTATGACTTTTGTGTGTAAGTGGTTTCGAGTGTTTACCTTTTGTACATTTCCTCTCTCTTACTTGTTCTTCCATTTATTTGATCGACTTTTCTTGACCTAATTTCCTCATCACTCGGTCAGACAGAAGGATTTTGAGACTCATCTGGACATTTGTTGAGTAAAGGAGACATCGTCATGATTTTTACCATCATAAGTTCGCAGGCTGTACCATTGGATAAAAAGGACTCTTCTATGCAATCAAAATTGTTTTGTAAACCTTGAAAACTGCATTGGTAAGAATAAGAGAACTAGAACAGTCTGTATAAAAAGAAATCCCTAACTAATGTGGAAGACGAGAAGAGAAATGAACATCGTATTGACAAGACATTTGGAAGAAAAGACAAGTGATAGCTCTTCAAACAAAGTTGCACACGTAGAAACTATTCTAAATATGTCAATAGATAAGTAAAGAACTTGACGAGTGTTTCTATTCTATTCTATTCTTATCAAATGGAATCTATAGCAGAAGCGCTGGAAGGGAGGAAAGCAAGAATGCAAAATGTCATCATGAAATCTTCTTCAAACAAATTGTTTAGTGTGGGGCAGTTTTGTCCACAATTTTCCGAAATAGAAAAGGCACTTGGAGAAAAAAATAAGATTCCAATACAAAACTGAAGAATGATCTGTTAACGTTATAGATTTGTTGATGTACCTACTTAACAATAGTTGGACTAGGAAGAGAGAGAAGAATTCTCAATAGTGTACATTGTAGAATGAAAGCAAAGGTCAGGGAACTTTCATTTAACTTCTTGTGCTCAAAACTTATTTACACAAAGAAAACGTTCATGGGAAAAGTTAAAGGAAAACTAGATAACATTTTCCAAACCTTTTCCTTTACTTGACCTTTTGATGATTTGATAGAAAAACTTGAATTTGGAACCCCCCTCCCCGCTTAAACGTTTTTAGGAAATAGTTTTCACAAAGGGAAAAGAGATTCGACCAAGATTTTTCTTTTCTCTAAAGCAACGTCTACAACTTCTACAAACTTTTTATTTATTTTTTCTTTTCTTTCGGCCAAAATCCTTTGATCTTACCTAATTTATATGAGGAGGAGGAGGATTTATATGAGGAGGGCATTTTCTGCCACCTAACCTTTCCAACACTGTCAGGTTGTTGTAGCGGCTTCAGCTGTAGCCGAAAAACAACAACAGTCAGGTTAGAAATAGATAGATACTAATGGCATGACTTACCAGGTGAGTCATGAGTCTCATGACCTTCCAGTTGACTCACATTTTTTTCTTCTTTTTTTTGAAAAAAAAAAATAAATATAATAAAGAAAAGAGAGAAAAAGAACAGGAAAAGTAAATTTTCTCTGGAAAGAATAGAATAAGAAATGGCGCCTCTTTTCTAAATTAAGAGTACAACTGTCCAGACTTTGGGAGAGCGTATACACATAGGTAGACTTTGTCTTATCAATTATCATCAACCTTTGTACGGGATATCAGGGACGTAAATAAGGGAGGAAGCTTTCATTCCGGGTGAAATGATGGGAATGGGATGGGACTGAGTGTCCTAACTCAATGGAAAATAATGGGACTACACTATTCATAGTGAAAGGGCTGGGGGAACAGAGGCGAAAGAAAAATGAATTCGAGGGATACTAATTTATTTCAGTCGAAAATTATTTTAAAGAAAGTCTTTTGAATTTGAGACTGTTTATTCAAATGGAACTTCATGTCCCTGAAATTCTCCAGGACCCTATACACCGTTCCCTGTGTTGAGCTGTCAAGTTCTATGATTTAATATCTCAAGATTCTCAAGTCCAATCTTAACCTTAAATAAAAATTGTCTCAACACATCTGACAAAGTCCTCCGAATTTTCATCACGTCTTTAAATCCAGCAGCAATTTCCTGTAGTTCCGTTCTGAGGACATCCCTTTCTTCCTTCTGTGATGATTCTGACGTAAATAAGGGAGGAAGCTTTCATTCCGGGTGAAATGATGGGAATGGGATGGGACTGAGTGTCCTAACTCAATGGAAAATAATGGGAGTACACTATTCACAGTGAAAGGGCTGGGGGAACAGAGGCGAAAGAAAAATGAATTCGAGATTTCGAGGGATACTAATTTATTTCAGTCGAAAATTAATTTAAAGAAAGTCTTTTGAATTTGAGACTGTTTATTCAAATGGAACTTCATGTCCCTGGAATTCTCCAGGACCCTATACACCGTTCCCTGTGTTGAGCCGTCAAGTTCTATGATTTAATATCATATCTCAAGTCCAATCTTAACCTTAAATAAAAATTGTCTCAACACATCTGACAAAGTCCTCCGAATTTT
Source organism: Diaphorina citri (assembly GCF_000475195.1). NCBI lineage: Eukaryota > Metazoa > Arthropoda > Insecta > Hemiptera > Psyllidae > Diaphorina > Diaphorina citri. The sequence continues at coordinate 6,319 of NW_007377549.1, read as the reverse complement.
CATCACGTCTTTAAATCCAGCAGCAATTTCCTGTAGTTCCGTTCTGAGGACATCCCTTTCTTCCTTCTGTGATGATTCTGACAGACAGAGCTACAGGCAGGACTTTGACTTATCTTCCCAGTGTTCATTTCTCAAACGAAACTTGTTTTTCTTTTTTCCCCAGTTTAGATAAAGTGGGCTTTTCGTAAATCCTATTTCAACGCCATGATATTGTTCCCATTCATACAGGATTTGTTTTATTTTACGGAAAAATAAAATTTGAAGAAGCTCTTAGTTATTCTCGCAAAGTGGGATTTCGAGGTGCTCACTGTTTAGCGTAACACGAATGCGAGTATAATATTGTACGAGTAAATATTGAACGTTGGAGCCACCGTCAGTGGTGTAGTGATTAACTCGGTAGACTTCAAATCTGGAGGTGAATGGTTCGAGTCCAAGTCTAGATGTAAAATTTAGCGAGGTGTAATAATATATTTGTGACGAGCATCCATGTAAACCTTCGGAATCCTTCAATCAGCGAATGTTTATAAAATGGTGGATCTAAAGAACTGTCTATCATGGGAAATACCTATTTGAAAAGATGCTATTTGGAGGTTTCTTCATTGTAGATATCTCGAGTTTTTTTCTCACTTCACCTTCGTTTTCGAATGTATTTGTACATTTTCTATCAAATAAAATGTAGACTGATGTCCATTAGTTTGTAAGAAGTGGTAGCACTAATGTATCTTCATTGTAGATATCTCGAGTTTTTTTCTCACTTCACCTTCGTTTTCGAATGTATTTGTACATTTTCTATCAAATAAAATGTAGACTAATGTCCATTAGTTTGTAAGCAGTGGTAGCACTAATGTAACGCCCAATGATGTGTTGAATAAAGTTTAGAATTTTGTTATTGTTATTGACGTATGATGACGCATGGAAAACACATGAAGGAGAAAAAAAAAAATCATTAACACCTTGATAATGAACCTACACACTCATTCACATTTCTGTCACTTTGTACCAGGTATAGGTGTGAGTATTTTTTTTTCTTTTTTTTTCTATCCCCATGAGTTTATTACATTAATCCGATTTTTCTCGAATTGATGAAATTTCTATGTCCGATGGCAATTGGAATGTAGGAAACTACTAATAATATGTACCTTTAGTGGCATTGGTTTGAGTTATTTAGCTGTAGTTTGGTCATTAACTCATTTTTGCCAGGGAAAGGTGTGTGTTTTTTTTTTTTTTTTTTTTTTTTTTTTTTTTTTTTTTTTCTATCCCCATGAGTTTATTACATTAATCCGATTTTTCTCGAATTGATGAAATTTCTATGTCCGATGGCAATTGGAATGTAGGAAACTACTAATAATATGTACCTTTAGTGGCATTGGTTTGAGTTATTTAGCTGTAGTTTGGTCATTAACTCATTACAATTGGTACTTACACCTTCCTAAAAAATTGAAATGTTGTTAATTTTTTGGTATTTAAAAAGGCAATTTAAAATTTTGAGGGCGACAAGATTTCCCTTCATTACACCTTTAAAAAAATTGAAATGTTGTTAATTTTTTGGTATTTAAAAAGGCAATTTAAAATTTTGAGGGCGACAAGCTTTCCCTTCATTTTCATTCTTACCAAACCATGTCGCGTTTGGTAATGTCCTGTGTGTTTCCTGTAGAAAGTTGAAGCTGTCATCTGAACCTTGTCTCTCACATTCTCATGTGTAAGGCCACGTGATGAGCCATCTGTCTTGTGACATGTGAGGCATGAGGCATTACTTATTAGTGTATGCTTTCCTCTTTACCTGACCCCTTTCCCTAATATATATTTCCCGCACTACCTGTAAAGCAACTCACGCTTGGACGGTCCGACAGATCTAGGTCTGTCAGACCGCCGGAACTTCAGTCGTCAGACTGTCTGAGAGACTTAAAAGTCCGCGGCTTTTTCCGCCTCACAGGTTCCGGTGGTGTAACAGACCAAGGTCTATCAGACAATCGGCTGCGGGGTTAAAGGGTCTTCATAGCAGTATAAATGATGTATACGAGTATACTTGGTCGCAACTATCTTCAATCATTCTGCATCTTTTTCTCATCTGACAAATAATAATATAGATACTATAGTATGAATATGAAAATGTATTTATTTATGTATGTATGTATGGTTGCTCGGCATATTGTTTATGCACTGCACGTATGCAACGAAGTTAGACTGACACTTTGGAGAACTTTCAGCACTTTTTTAAAGTATTTTCCAATAATGTGGATGTCAAATTGAAATGTATGCTGAATATCTGCACTATCTGCCAATTTTCGAAACTATCTTTTTTTATATTAAAAGATGCTAGATATAAATAAAGTAATGTCTATCATTGATGTGATTTTAAAAATGAGACAATCCTTTATTGAGGTTTCGTTCTATTTATACTCCAATGTTTTCTCGCCACGGGCTTGAGTATATTACTTTTCATTATTTCTACTTGTATTCCAATCAAATTGACTTGTCTCTTTATCAGATTCTTCGTAACAATGTTCAGTCACCTAGTCACTTCTATTAACTTCAGTTCATCTTCTATCTTTTTCATTTTATCATCTTCTATCATTTTCATTCCTCTATCAGTCTATCTAGTTTCTCTTCCACTTTTCTAGTTTCTCCTGTATTTTTCTCCTGTGTTGAACTTCCTCGTTGTTCTCTCGAAGTTTCTTTTACTATTCCCCCGTCGTCATGTGACATATCTAGATCAAAACTAGTTTCCTGTAACTTCATAGAGGAAAGAAAATGACATTGACATTCCTGAGGAAACTGTGTATGAATGCTTTTTGTTTTGCCTCTATTGTTTGAATGTGTATGTTTAGTATGGTTGAGGTGTATTTTCTTCTTTAGAAAACCTGAGCACAATGTATCTTGAAAAATAAAACATGGCTTTTATTATTATTTTCTTCTTTTTTTTTACCATTTTTTTCTATGGACAATGCCGATGGCAATTCTTATTTTTAGACACTTCTAAGAACAGGTCTTGGTTTCAGTTTTTGATTGGCTAAATTTTAATTCAATGTTTAAATTAAAATCAACCAATCAGATAACTTGGTAAGTTTAATTTTTATTTTATTGTTAACGTTATGTACTTCATTTACTGGACTAGTTAATTGTAGTCTCATGTGTCTAATGTTTATTCTAATTGTTTTTGTTTCCAGCATGGAGCCACAGTTAAGTTTGGACGCATTCACAACTTCAAATTTATTGACCCTTGTTTTGAAGAAAGAAATCGACAACGACACGACTATTCTTATGATAGGTAAGTAACAATTACCATACTGATTACCTAAATAGAAATGGGCATTAGAGATTTCAGTTCTTAGCTCTGGAGATCTTTTTTTTTTATGTGCGAAAGAACAGAATTTTATTTTGGAATGTTTGGTTAGTTTAGTTCGGCCATTTTTATTCGAGTTTTACGCTACAATTTTACATGAATATTTTGAGTTTAGTTTACTTTTGTTTCACCTTGAAAATAATTTGAGCACATTGTTTGTAGTTGTCCTCCTTGTACCAACAATTTCCTACCTCTTTCATCTCTCATCCTCCCTAAGAACCTATCAACCTATATCTGACCTCGTTTATAACTAGGCTTGCCAAACGTCCCGAATTGGCCGGGACAGTCCCGAATTTCAGGGGGTGTCCCGGCGTCTCGTTCAGTTTTTCATTTTGGGGCGTTTTGTCCCGAATTTCCGTTTTTGTCCCAGAAAAAATTCGGGACGCGTTTTTTAACTTTAAAATTAGGTACCTCTATAAATCAGAATTTGTTCTTAACTTGTTTAAATTTGTCATGCTTTCATCAGTTTGCTCTTCCACTTTGCTAAACCTTTATAAACGAGAAAATGGTTGTATTAAACCGCCTTAAACGAAAAAATGAGATGGTCCCTTGGATTCTCGTTTATCCAGGTTCGACTGTATTTCGTTTATCTGTTTTTACTTTCTATTACTACAGTATAGCGAGCTATACTAGTAATGAAAGTATTGCAATCGGTCCAAATTTTCAAAATCGGGAAATGGGTGGAAATATCCGTTTTGGGGTCCCCTGATTCCAAAAAAGTGGTTTTTAGCCCATGGTCTGTACGTAACGTACGTACGTACGTAACGTACGTACGTACGTAACGTACGTACGTACGTAACGTACGTACGTACGTAACGTACGTACGTACGTAACGTACGTACGTACGTAACGTACGTACGTACGTAACGTACGTACGTACGTAACGTACGTACGTACGTAACGTACGTACGTACGTAACGTACGTACGTACGTAACGTACGTACGTACGTAACGTACGTACGTACGTAACGTACGTACGTACGTAACGTACGTACGTACGTAACGTACGTACGTACGTAACGTACGTACGTACGTAACGTACGTACGTACGTACGTACGTACATTTTCGCGGATTTCGCGATTATTTTCGCGGATTTCGCGATTATTTTCGCGGATTTCGCGATTTTGTTCGCGGATTTGGTGATTTTGTTCGCGGATTTGGCGATTATGTTCGCGGGTTTCGCGATTATGTTCGCGGATTTCGCGATTATGATCGCGGATTTCGCGATTATGTTCGCGCGTTTCGCGATTATGTTCGCGGATTTGGCGATTTTGTTCGCGGATTTTGCGATTATGTTCGCGGATTTGGCAATTATGTTCGCGGATTCGCGTCCCGAATCGACATTTTGGATATTTGGCAAGCCTATTTATAACAGCATCTTTCCTCCCTGACTAGCCAAGGAAGTAGGATTAAATTGTTTTAAAAAAGAAAGAACATTAATTGATTAGCTTAATCCACTTATTTTTGTTGAATATTGACGCAAGTAATTAAACTGACAAATGAAGAGCTTTTCCCAATGTTGTTTAGTTATGACAGATTTATAATGGGGAGATATTGAAAGTTTTTCCAAGTTACCAACAAGTTCCACGTAGATAAGGAAAACCAAAATAAATCTCTCCCACTCGCGCTTCCAGCAAAATGATTAAAACTTGGCCAAAATAATGATTATCCTTTTATTTTGCATTATTAATTTGAATCAATACTGGAAGAACTTTAACTTTCTTTGATGAAAACTTGAAACTTTTCTTGTGAGCTAGAGGTATTGGTTTTGTTCTTATTATTTGGAAGCGGTAGAAACTTTTCTCCGAGTCAAGTATTTCCTCTTCACGAAATTTTATTACAAGTAGGTATCTCGAAACTGTTAAATATCATTTTTACTTTTTTAAAAAGAAATAAAAAAAGGTACCTAAATAAACTTTTCCTACTGCTAACCAAGACTGGCAAATTCACTTCGTGTTTCCAAACATGGAATCATAAATTTATCAATATCACAGAGGAAAACAGCATGATTGGCTATTAATAGTTGCGAGTGACGTCACTTTGACGTGAAAAAAATTGTGAAATGTGAAGTTCAAAGTGCGAATTTGCTTTCGGGAATTATCTTCTGCCCACTACATTTTAAATTTCCAACTCTTTACGTCCGCGTCTCACATTTACATTTTACATACTTCAGTTGAAATATTTTCCCACACCGAATGTTTTACACTATCAATCAATCAATCACCGATATGTAGATAACTAGATACGAGTAGTAGATAGCCACTCTGACAGCTGACAGAACAGATGTGGACATTGGAAATGAAATCGCAGTCTTCGCCAAGAGCTTTCATGTTTCTCTTAGAAAATAGAATAGCTCCTGTTTCTAAGTTTACCAGGAAGTCACTTTTTCTAGCTTTATTTGTTCCTTAAGCCTGACAATCCAAATCTGTTTGAACCTTAGGTCGGGCACTCACGATCCCACGTGTATGGTGGAAAAAGTTTCCGACTTCAGTCTTCAGACCGTCTGAAGTCAGAACCTGAGTGTCAGCATGAAAATCTAAACCTAAACAGTCTAAACACTCATAATTCATAATGTAAACAAACTCTACTCATATGAAGTTACGAAATATTTTCGGAGTTATGAAAAAGTATATTTTCTGAAAGGATTCGTGTAATCTGATGATTTCATATAGGTGGGTAGGCCACAGCTCTTTCGATTAATTTTGTATTCAGATATTTTATTTCCCCCCATGAGGTAATGCTGTTTTTATGACCATAGACTCTTTGCCCTTCCTACAATGTAGACATTTTGTATCGTGATTAGATCGATAGAAATTGCATTAGGTAATTTTATTTTGTATGAAAAAAAACAAAAGCGTAGGTATAGGTGGTTTCCAAATTGCCTTGCCCTACCTTACCCTTACCAACTGATTGGTGTTCATTGTTTTTTTTTTTTTTTTTTTTTTTTTTTTTCTTTGCCCTTTTTCCGTATGTGT